>NC_133455.1:113121874-113356874 GCF_048565385.1 Saimiri boliviensis
AGTATTGATAGAAAGTATGTTTCTAGATATTTAACTAATTTTTCTACATTGTCTATTGTTAAAATGTAATTGCTCATGACAGCTCTTTATAATATTTCTTATTTATGTGGCACCATTTGTAATATCTCTTCTTCCAGTTCTAACTGGATTTATTTGAGTCTTCTTTTTTTCTTCTTAGTTTATTTAAGGATTTGTTGACTTTATTCATATAGCTATACATATATTTGTTAAAATAACATTTCATTAATTTTTTATTGTTTATTTTATTTATTTCTGCTCTAATTGTTATTATTTCCTTTTTCTGCTACCTTCAGGCTTAGTTAGCTGTTTTACTAGTTCCCTGAAGTGTAAAGTTACATTGCTTCCTTGAAATTTTTATTCTTTTTGAATGCAGGTGTTTGTCACAATACACTCCCCTCAGTACTGCTTTAGCTGCATCCATAAGTTTTAGTATGCTATGCTTTTGTTTTTGCTTACCTCATGACCATTTTTATTTCCCTTTTGATTTCTTCATTGACTCACTGGTCAGTCAGAGGAATGTTGTTTAATTTCAACACATTTCCGAGATTTCCACTGCAGTCTAAGAGAGTACTTGATATAATTTAGATTTTCTTAAATTTACTGAAACTTGTTTTGTGCCCTATTTTGTGTTGCCACCTAATCTCATTTCTTCTGTCTAGAGGTAATTGTTTGATAAATTTGGGGGTTCCAGTGTTAAGTGCTTATTTAGAACTGTCATATTTTCCTTTTGCACAAGTCCTTTTAATATTATATAATGTTCCTCTTTGTTGTTGTTTTTTAACTACTATTGTTTTAAAGTTTGTTTTGTCTTATGTAAGAATAGCTACAGCTGTTCATTTTCGGTGTCATTTTGCATGAAACATCTTTTTCACCCCTTTACCTTAAGTTTATGTGAGTCATTATATGTCAGGTGAATCTTGTGAAGACAGCAGATACTTGGTTGGTGAATTCTTATACAGTCTGCCATACTGCATATTTTAAGTGGAGCATTTAGGCATTTACGTTAAATGTTCATATTGAGCTGTGAGGTACTATTGTATTCATCATGCTCTTTGTTGCCTGATTACCTTGTTTGTCTTTTTAATTCAATTTTTGTTTTATAGGTCCTGTGAGCTTCAAAGAGGCTCTATTTGGTTTATTATTATTTTGAGAAGTTATTTCAAGATTTAGAGCTCCTTTTAGCAGTTCTTGTAGTGCTGGCTGGTAGTGGTGAATTCTTTTAGCATTTGTTTGTCTGAAAAATATAGTTTATTCATTTATGAAACACATTTTTGCTGGATTCAAAATCCATGGCTAACAACTATTTTGTTTAAGGAGGTTGAAGATAGGGTCTCAATCCCTTCTAGCTTGTAAGATTTCCACTGAGAAATCTGCTGTTAATCTGATAGGTTTTCCTTTATAAGTTCCCTGATGCTTTTGCCTCACATATCTTAAAAGTCTTTCCCTCATCTTGACTTTAGATAAACTGATAAGTATGTTTTAAGTTGATGATCTTTTTGTGATCAATTTCGCAGATGTTCTTTGAGCTTCTTGTATTTGGACGTCTAGATCTCTAGAAAGGCCAGGAAAATTTTCCTCATTTGTTCCCTTAAATATGTTTTCCAAACTTTTAGAATTATCTTTTTCCTCAGGAAGATCAATTATTCCTAGATTTGGTCATTTGGTCATTTAACATAATCACAAACTTCTTACAGGCTTTTTTTTTTTTTTTTTTTTTTTGAGACAGTCTTGCTCTGTCACCCAGGCTGGAATGCAGTGGTACAATCTTGGCTCACTGCAACTTATTCCACCTCCTGGGCTCAAGCAATTCTCCTGCCTCAACCTGCTGAGTAGCTGGGATTACAGGCACCTGCCACCATGCCTGGCTAATTTTTTCATATTTTTAGTAGAAATGGGGTTTCACCATGTTGGTCAAGATGGTCTTGAGCTCTTGACCTAATGATCTCTCTGCCTCTGCCTCCAAAGTGCTGGGATTACAGGTGTTAGCCACTGCACTTGGCCTCTTTTTTTTTTTTTTTTTTTTTTTTAATTTTCTTTGTCTTTGTGGGGTTGGGTTAATTCCAAAACCTTGTCTTCAAACTCTGAATTTTTCTTCTGCTTATCTGATTCTATTGCTGAGACTTTCCAGTGTGTCTTACATTTCTCTAAGTGTATCCTTTATTTCTAGAAGTTATTGTTTTTTTTATTTATGCTATCTATTTCACTGAAGATTTTTCCCTTTATATCTTTATTACTTTTTAAAAATTTCATTAAGTTGGATGTTAGCTTTCTCTAGTACCTCCTCGATTAGCATAATAATCAACCTTCCAAAATCTTTTTCTAGATATTCAGGGATTGTTTCTTGGTTTCGATCCATTGCTGCTGAGCTAGTATGATTTTTTTTTTTGATGGTGGGGGTGTTAAAGAATCTTGTTTTGTTATATTACCACAATTATTTTTCTGATTCCTTCTCATTTGGGTAGACTATTTCAAAGGGAAGATCTGGGGCTCACAGGCTGCTTTTCACATTCTTTTGACCCACAATGTGCTCCCTTGATGTGGGACTCTCCCTCTTTCTCTAGGGATGTAACTTCCTGAGAGCCTAGCTGCAATGATTGTTTTTGCCTTCTGTATCTAGTCACCCACTAGAGCTACAAGGCTCTAGGCAGGTACTGGGAAGTGTCCACACAGAGTCCGGTGATATGAACGGTCTTCAGGTCTCTCAGCCATGGATACCAGCACCAGCTGCAGTGGAGGTGACAGGGGAGCGAAATGGACTCTGTGAAAGTTCGTAATTATAGTTGTATTTATTGCACTGGTTTTGTGTTGGTTGGCCTCCAGCCAGGAGATGCCACTTTCAAGAGAGCATAGGGAGGATCAGGTGGTGGACAGGCTCCTAGAGCACCTAAGAAATTATGTCCTTTGTCTTTGGCTACCAGGGTGGGTAGAGAAAGGTCATCAGGTGGGGGTAGTGTCAGGCATGTCTGAGCTCAGACTCTTCTGGGGCGGAGCTTGTTGCAGCTGCTGTAGGGAATGGAGATGGTGTTTTCAGGCCAATTGAGTTATATTCCCAGAAGGATTATGGCTGCCTCTGTTGTGTTATGCAGTTCGACAAGGAAGTGGGGAAAAGTCAACAGTTGCAGACCTCACCCAGCTCCCACACAGCCAAAAAGTCCAGTCTCACTCTCACCGTGCACCCCACCGCCCCCCAACAGCACTGAGTTTATTTCCACGCAGTGGGTGAGCAGGGCTGAGAATCTGATCCCGGCTAACTGCCTCCTAGCTGAGACAGCAAGCAGGGTTTTCAGGTTTCACGCTGCCTGCTGTGGCTTCTATGCTGTGTCTGCACTCCTGCTTCATCCCCTTCCCTGAGTTCTGTCCAGGAAACTTCACTGTCAGTCAAAATTGTTACAAAGTTCAGCTGGAAGTTTCCTTCTCCCTGTGGTCCTTTCCTTTTTCCCCCTGCAGCCCTCCCCAAAGACCTCTGAGAGACAAAGTCAGAAATGGCTTCCCTGGGAACCACAAGAGCCCACAGGGTTCTTCCCACTGCCTCTTCTACCCCCATATTTCACTGAGATTACTAAATTTGTCTCAGTTCTAGGTAAGGTCAATCCTTCTCCTGTGATCTGGACCTGCAGGTTCCCCAACGTGAGTCTGACTGGGAGCTGACAATTCTCCTCTCATACTTTCTTTCACACTTTGGGAATTCTGTTTTTCATCTGTCTCCTGGAGCCTGCAAGAGCAATCTACTTTCTTCAAAGGGTCTGTGGATTCTCTCAACTTCCCTGGAATGCTCCTGTTGTAGTTCTTGGAGCAAAAGTCACAATGTGAATGTCTACACTCTGTCTGCTCTGTCCATCTGAGTGGGAGCTGCAATTTGGTCCTGCCTTCTGTCTACCATTTTTCCCAGATGAATCAATCTATTTACATTTAAACTGGTTATTGTTAGGTAAGAACTTATTATTGATACTTTATTTGTGATTTTATCTATTTAATAGTCATTTTATTTCTCTATTCCACTCTTGTGATTTTCCTTTGTGATTAGATTATTTTTGTAGGGATATACCACCATCCTCACCATTAAAATGATGATTCATAATTATAGCATAGTGGAGAAGTGAGGAAACTCTTTTAGTAGTCATACCTTATTGTTATAATTGCAGCTTTGTTATGACTATCTCAGAGTTTGGTTTCCTGGAAAAAAAAATAGCATTTTCTCTCTCTCAGATTTGTCTGCCCTTCGTTTATTTCTCTCTTGTTCTTCAGCATTGATATAAACTGACATGAAGTGCTAGAATTGAGTTGTATACTCCATAATTTTGAAAACGATAAATTACTTGCTGTGGGATGATTTTAGCATTCAGCACCTGTGTAATAAAGTTCTGCACCTTTTATCTTTGTGATTGGAAAGACCCATAGCTTGGCAGAGTAACCAATATTTATAACTCTTATTGAATTTGGTAACTTTGAAACAATAATAGAATATTAACAGCAACAACATGAAAAAAAACATTAAATTTAGAAAGGAGAAAAAGAGAAGACAACAATTTGAGAAAACTCCAGTAAGGGATTTCAGTTGCCATTAGGATATGTTCCAAAAATAAAGGCCCCAGGGAACTTAGATTAATCCATCATTTATCTTACCCACGAGGTGGATCTGTAAATGACTTCATTGATCCACAGCTGTGTTCAGTATCTTACGCAACAGTGGATCAGGCAGAAATAAGATTGTGTGGGCAAAGGGGCATTAATAGAAAAGATTGAGCTAGAATTAGTTTCTCAGATTCTTTGCTAGTGTGTCCTGACAGCTTCCACCTGTTTGGTTTTAAACTCAAAGGAAATTTCTTCTTACATGATTATTATCTTGGAATGCTATTCAAGGCTGAAGCAATTCCTTTCATTTTTTCCATTGTCCAAATAAAGGAGATTTCTAAAGACATGCTATCAAATCATTTTCTCATCAATGATCTGCAATGTTTATAGTTTAGTGTCTATAGGAGACTTTAAAGCTGATCTGTAAAATTTAAAAATATTTTTTTTAATTAAAATCAAACTCAGCTCAGAGGCAACAATTTAATATACTTTGTGACTAAATCTCAAGGAGGTCTCAGTTAGCATAGATTCATGTTCCACGAAATTCTATC
This sequence comes from Saimiri boliviensis, assembly GCF_048565385.1. NCBI lineage: Eukaryota > Metazoa > Chordata > Mammalia > Primates > Cebidae > Saimiri > Saimiri boliviensis. The sequence goes on from NC_133455.1 coordinate 113,127,019, forward strand.
TTATCTTCCAGATAACATCTTACTGTTTCTTAAAGATTAGAAAAGGAAATGTATTGGCATTATACACTGCTCTAGGTGAGAGGAATGTGTCTTACAAAAGTAGCTCTGGCAGCACAAGGTTGCTGCAAATGCCTGACAGCACTATCATCTAACCCATGTGGGTCTGTAACTTTGAGAACAATCCTGCTGGTATACATTGACAAAGGTCACCTGAAAACATTACTGAAGCAGTGTATGTCTATGGGTTTCAAAATGAACTCAGTTTTGGTTCTGCCATGGCAACATCAGTTCATTGAGAGATTTGCTTAATTTCCTATATTATCTATTCAGGCCAAATTTTTTTCTTGGAAAGCAGTCTGGTTTTTGAGTAAAGAATCTAGGAAGATTGAACAAGATTTTTATTCTGTCACACAGATGAACTGTCTCTCTTTCCCAAAACAAGTTTCCACTTTACATCTTAATCAGTGCACGTTTCCATGACTGCCCTCACTTAGGAGAGAATTGGTGTGTGACTCAAATATTGACGAGACATGTGCTTCTCTTGCCATCAGTTGTAATTCGGCTTGCCCAGTGGTAATTCTATCCATGGGGCCACTTGTGGGGAAGCTGCCTTGATATTACATCTCTTCTTTTTACCGGTTAGCAGAAATTGCCTTGTCTCTTAAACTATTTTACTGCAAATACTTAGTTTGGGATGAGAAATGACAGGCAAATATGTATAGAACAAAAAGAGAGCCACACATTTATTATTTGAACATCTTTTTAAAATGCAACATGTGGGCAAAGAAGTTGTTTCAAAAGTTGGTTGGTTGGTTATATAACCAGTGATAATGATGATGTCTTGGTTGCAATGTGTGTCACTCTCTGTCACTCAACATGATGAAAAACTTTATATGCAATATGCTTTGTGTGAGAGGGTTGAGGGAAACTGAAATAAAAACTCAGAGTGACAAGTCTGAGTAGGCATGAATGGCCAAAGAGTCAAGTAAGGTGTGATAAAGGAGACTAAAAGATTAACAGAAAGAATAAAGACCTCCAGGACATAAATTATAAAGAAGTGGCAGAAATCTTGGAAAATACATAGCAGTTTCAAAAGATACTGAATTTTAAATCAAATCTCATGGTATAAGAGAGCACTTGATAATATTTGGTTACATAATTTAAACAATAAATAAATAACTTTTTTTCTGTATAAATAGCTTTTTTTCTGACTGAGTTAAGCATACTCAGTCTACAAAATGAGATCAAAATGAGGCAGGGGGTTTTTACAGTCTTTTATGTTACCCAAAAAGTTGAAATATATACTTAATATAATGTGGGCATAAGTCAGGCCTACTTCTGTGCAATTGGCAAAAAGCAAACAGACATACTAGCAGAAATATGAAAACAAATGTATGGTCCTCTATCTGGTAAATTAAAGCACTTTCAGATCCAGTGGTTCAAAGAATGCCACCAGGTTATTTATTCTTTTAAAATCCATCGTTTCATATTTTGGAAGGCAAGCACTTAGGAAATAGGGAATTCCTTGTCAATGTAATTAGGCATGACAAAATTAAATGATTCACATGTTTTCGAGAGAATATTAGGCTATGGATGAGATCAGTGTCCTTCAAATCTCATGACTCCATGATGCTACTAATTCTTTTATCAAGAGTCTAGAGATAGATACTTTTAAACTGTTAAAAAAAAATGCTTGGAAAGCATCTAAGCTAATGCATGCGGGGCTTAATACTTAGGTGACGATTTGATAGATATAGCAAACCACCATGGCACACGTTTACCTACGTAACTAACCTGAACATGCTGCACCTGTATTTTGGAACTAGAAACAAAATTGAATTTAAAAAAAAATATTTCTTTCCTACTATCACCCCCACTTGACTGGTCTTCCTTTCTCTGGAGAATTTTGAATGCTTGACATCAGCATCAAAATCGTGGCTGTCCGTCCCCCTCATTGCTAAATGTGAAATGCCGTGGTAGGGTCAAAAATAAAAGCAACAGCTTGGAACCACTGCCCTCTCCTAATCCTTGGCTCTGGTCTGGCTCCGGCACAGCCTAGGGACACTAGGGACAGTGGGTCATTTTCTACAGCAGCTCAGGCCCAGCTTTAACATCAAGCCCAAGTCCATAAACAAATGCACCTTTCTTCCATGGGGCTTAGAAAACAATACCCCAAAATGAAGGCTTCAGAAATAGTCTCAGAAGTAAAAGTTTTTGACTGACCTTCTTTGGACCTCCTGTCTCACCCTCCGAGGCTAGCTACAGAAACTAGAATCCCTCTTCTCCAGAGCAGGTTACAGAAATCAGAATGCTTTTTCCACAAAAGCCAGCCATAAAACCTAAAACTGTTACTCCAATTTTCCCTTTACCTTTCCATGTAAAACGTGGCCATAAAGAAATTATCTCACCTAGCCTGTTTGACTGTAGGTAATAAGACCCTCCTTCTACAGAGGGCCCTGTCCCATAACCAGAAGAAAGGAATGTTGCTCAGGGAGGCCAAGAAGAGCCTAGACAGACAGGCCTTGCTGGATCCCCCCACTCAGGATATTAGCATTAGATCAGAACTTTTTGTGCAATCGTATTTCCACATAGCTGTCTGTACATTGTTGAAACTAGGCATAAAAATGAAAAATCTCTTTATTTTTGAGTTTTCACTCTATTTGCTCCCACATATATATACATGTTAAATAAATTTGTATGCCTTCCCACCCCCTAAAACAAAAACAGATGCTTCAGTGACTATAGTTAATAATAATATATTGCATATTTCAAATTATTTAGAAGAGGGGATTTTTAAATGTTCTCACCACAAAGAAATGATAAATATTTGAGGCAATAGATATGCTAATTACACTGATTTGATCACCACACAATGAATAGATATATCAAAACATCATGTTTTACTCCATGAATATTTACAATTATTTGTCAATTAAAAATAAAACTTTAGAGAAACTAAAAACAGAAACTTATAAAATCAATTAAAAGAAATGATAATTTATATAATTATAATGGCAAATCAGGTTTTAAAAATGAAATTCCAATTTACATGCAGATTCTCAGGAATGATATCAGTGTTTTTATTGACAAGTAGTTTTTTTTTTTAAATTTTGCGGGGAGAGGGGCAAGGTTTTAATACAGCCATCCACTCAGACAGCCATTTATTCACTCGTTTGTAAATAAATATTGAGCAGCAATGACATGCGAAGCCTTTTTCTAAGAGCATGAGATACATTGGTGATCTTATTTGACATGGCTCCTGCCCTCATGCAACTCATATTTCTGTGGAAAACGCAGACACAAAGTAAGTTCAAAAATAAATACTTTACATTAGAATGGGGAGGGAGTTATGTAGGACAGTCAGGAAAGGCCTCTCCAAAGACCCGACATTCAACTTGAGCTGAAATTTGAGGGCTCAACCTTGAGCAAAGAAAAGCAAAGGGTATTTCAGTAGAGCCAGTATCAACAAAAGTCTTGAAGATAGCAAAGAGCTGGCCAGATCAAAGACATGAAGAAAATCTTTATGTTTGAAGTCAGAGAGAAAAGAATGATGTAAGATACAAATGTGGGCAGGAAGCCAGTGCCAGGGTATGTACATTTGGAGTTTGGACTTTACTTTAAATGTAGTAAGAAACCATGACGGGGCACAGTGGCTCACGCCTATAATGCCAGCACTTTGAGAGGCCGAGGCAAGCAGATCTCCTGAGGTCAGGAGTTCGAGATCAGCCTGGCCAACATGGTGAAACCCCCATCTGTAATAAAAATACAGAAGCTAACCAGGTATGGTGGTGGGTACCCATAATCTCAGCTACACAGGAGGCTGGGGCAGGAGAATCTCTTGAACCGGGAGGTGGAGGTTGCAGTTCGCCAAGATCATGAGATAGCACCACTGCATTCCAGCCTGAGTGACAAGAGCAAAATTCCATCTCAAAAATAAAAAAAAAATAAACCATTTGACATAGGAAAGAAACATGATATTACTATTTTATAAAAAAAACATCAAAAGCAGATGAGTAGAAAATGTATTGAAAGTGAGAAAGAGTAGAAGCAAGGGGAAAATTAATGGATTTGAGATATAGTGCAAGGTGAACATGACAGCATATGCTAAGAAATTGAAAAACTATGATTTAGGCAATGCTGAAACCATAAACCAGTTTGAAAACTCTACATAATAATAAAGACAGCACCCTCCCTCCAGTGGTAGAAGCCCTGCTATCATTTACTATTTGTTAACAATAAGTTCCCACTAAATAACAGAGAAAAAGATTCACAGCAGTTTCCCCAATAAAAAGCAAAATTCTGTGTTGATTGAGTCAATACAGGTTTTGCTAACTTCCTAAAATTTTCATGATCCTTGTAGATAGTAACTATCGAATTGTGTGGCAAAACAGTTAACAATAACACTTTTTAAAAAGAGAGAATAACCTGTATCTGAATAGTAGTTTGCCATCATGTTTCTCCTTCATTTTTCGAGATATTAGAAACTTGAGCAATAGGAATTATTATTCATGTTTTACAGATAAAAGTAACTGAAGATCCCAAAGGTTAAGTGACTTGCCTAAGGCTACAAAACTGAAAAAGCAACAGAACTAATCAAACCTAGTTCTTCTGACTTTTAACCATTAACTCATTCCAACATGCAACACTGCCTTCTTTGTGCAAATTACATCTGTCCTGCTTTATCTCATGCTTGAATATGAATTTGTATGAAGTGACTATATTAAAAATTTGCTTGTAATACCAAACTAGCAGGAATAGTCACAGAAAGAAGAAGCAAATTTAGCCTCTTTAATCAAACCTTGGCCTTTCTGTTTAGACTGCAAATTAGCACTGATTGTGTTAGAGGTTTCCATGGTGTAGGCACTAATCTCTCATGAACTGAACTTACACCGTCAACATTTAAAGCTGAAACCCATTAGACAACAGTAACTCAGGTCACTTGTTACCATTAAGAATTTATGCAGCACTTTATATTTGGAAAGAGGTCAATGAAATGTAGACAGACTTGAGTGCTGCCTAAATGGACAAATCTGTGCTGGCATCCCAACAGCACAGTCGCTTCATAATACAGTTTTTATCCCTTTCGATATATGACAGAATGTGATATTTATAACGCAGTGCACAGTTTAATATGTACAGACCTTCACTCATACTAAACAAAAAAATACCATATTTGCTTTAAGTTAACAGTTTTATCATTATTCTTGGCTATCAGTAAACTTTTAAGAGATTCAATTTATTTTTTGGTCCCCAGATATTAAGGGGGAAAAAAAAGCCTTAGGCATATCAGGCTTACTTGACATTGAAACAACTTAGTGCAGTTTGATAGTTGTATTCTTTGAAGTTAAGACACATACAGCTTTCAATTCTTTTGTCTGAACTTAGGGTAATTCTGTGACTTTTAGGTAGGTCATTTAACTTTTTGGTACCTTTAATAGCATTTTTTAGAAAACATATGGGTATCATATATTAGTTTTGGCCACCTAGCCGCTAATCTAACACCCCTAATCCTAAACTGCTATTCGCAATATTATATTTATTTTTTTAATCCTCCCTTGTGGCAATGAGGCAGACACTTGAACTATAATTTGTCAATCACCAGTCACCCTAAATATTGACTTAGGTGCCAGTGATGCAAAAGTTAGTGGACCCCACAGAAGTGGCAACAGCTGTGTCTCTTTTTCTAGGGGCAGAGGTAGGCAGTGTTGGCAACCGTGTCCACTGTTTGGTACCCATGTTGCCATTCCGCACGCCCGATGCCATGTGGGCATCTAGTGTACAGGAAGGAAAGTGGGACTGTCGCTAAACTGAGTCTCCCCCATGCTTTGGGGTTTTCCTTCCGGTTCTTCTTGGCTCCTTACAGTTATACTCTGGGTTTTTAAATCCCTTTTCAAATAACTATTTCCTTCTAGCTAAATCATCCCAATCATCCCTTGTTCCTTCCACCAATGAACCTTCAACTTGGAATAAAAATAGTGAATTGCATATCTGACAGTTTTAGGCATCAGTTTTGAAGTTTTTGAGGAACTTTTTTATATATTACTTCCCTGAGTCACTGCAGTAATATAATGAAAAGATTACAATTTACTGAAGAGATTGGTGGTCAGAGAGGTCACATGAGGTTCCCAGTATTACATTTGGGGACTATCAGACTTAATTCTTTTATTTTCCTGAAAGTATATCTGGTATTTATTATTAAATCATAACTCTTCAGACATAACATTTACACGGGTTCTTGGGTATCCATTTTAATAAATAAGAACAATGCATATTTAAGTCATGTCACATACAAGATAATTTCATTTATGTAGAGCAACAAGCCACCCTCAGATAGCACATTTATTATGAGTATGATAAAATTAAGCTTTGCATAAAGCAGACATTTTGACAACATTCCATCAGTTTCCAATCCCCGATTATGCATTATAAAACAAAAATGTATGATTTTCTAATTTTTAAAAAGCAGAGAAATAGTAAAATGCAAAAATTCATATTTAATATAAAATATCCCAAATTGAAAATTTACTGATTCCTCTAGAATACAAATTTGTGATTTTAAATAAAAATCCAGAAGTACTCCAATATATTATTTCCTAGAAATTCTCAATATTTCATTCAAGATACTCTATACTACAAATATGTTATTTAACTATTTCTTTGAGAACCTACAAATGTTATTATTATTTTTTTACATGAGTCTCGCTCTGTTGCCAGGCTGGAGTACAGTGGCTCAATCTCGGCTCACTGTGTCCTCTGCCTCCCAGGTTTAAGTGATTCTCCTGCCTCTCAGCTTCCCGAGTAGCTGGAATTACAGGAGCGCACCACCACACCAGCTAATTTTTGTATTTTTAGTAGAGACGGGGTTTCGCTGTGTTTGCCAGGAGAGTTTTGATCTCTTGATCTCATGATCTGCCTGCCCTAGCCTTCCAAAATGCTGGGATTACAGGTGTGAGCCATCGTGCCCGGCCACAAATATTAGTTTTAACAGTCAACAAATGCCTCACTTATGGAAAATCCTATTGTATGCTAAGATTTCAAATTGGTACAACAACTTTAGTTAATGGCACAAACTCAAGTTGAACATGTGCAAACTCTACAGCTGAGAAATCTTTCTTCTATGCATGTACTTAGAGGAACAATTGCATCTGTCTAACTTTAAGGAGTATACAAAAATATTAATTATGGCACTGCTTATAATGACAAAATATTATCAATAAATTAATGTCAATCAATAGGAGAATGGATAATTGTAGTATATTTTTACAATTCATTATAAAACATTACGAAGTAGTTGCACACAATGGATGGACCTCAAATACATAGGATTCAGTAGAAAAAAAGCAGGAAGTCAGAAAACAAAATCATACTTCATGATTTCATTCATTAAATTCAAAACCAGATAAATCTAAATGATATTTTTAGGGTTGCATATAAATGTAGTAGACTGTAGAGAAAAGTAAGCTTTTAAAAACTACAAAACTCATAGTAACTTTTACTCCTGTAAAAGGCAAGAATGCCCTGAGCTTTAAAATGTATTTAAAATGTATTGGTGGTATGATTAAATAAGTGATGATTTTATTTATATTTTAGCAATTTAAACTACAAGTATAACCCAATTCTTCAAATAACAGATATATATATATATATATATATATATATATATATATATATATATTTGACTATATATTTGACAGAGTCTCACTCTGCTGCCAGGCTGGAGGGCAGTGGTGCGATCTTAGCCACTCCAACTTCTGACTCCATGGTTCAAGCAATACTCCTGCTTCAGCCTTCTGAGTAGCTGAGATTACAGGTATGCATCATAATGCCCAGCTGATTTTTATATTTTTAACAGAGATGGGGTTTCACCATGTTGGCCAGGATGGTCCTGATCTCTTGACCTCATGATCTACCCGCCTTGGCCTCCCAAAGTGTTGGGATTACAGGTGCGAGCCACTGCACTTGGCCCAAATAACAGATTTTAAGAATACGTATATATGTAATTTACCTATTAATCATCTTAAGTGTTCAATTGTTGAAAGAGTTCACAGACCTCAAACGGTTTATGATCATGGAACAGCTTTATCACAGGCAAAGGTACAATATAGTGAGAGCAAGAGAAGTCTGCATTCCAAGTGTCCTCACTTTAAATGTAGTCTACATGATTACAGAATAGTCTTCTTTTTCCTACCTCCACTAGTCAAGTTGCACAGAACACATTGTGTCAAGGTCCCAAACTGCTACCTTGTAGCTACATCACTACCAGAAAGTTCAATGTCTTTCTTCTTCTGGGGGAGTTCTCTTGTAGTGAACCGGTCCGGTCATGTGGGTATAGGCGCATTCTAACTTTCTAACTGTGTGACATTTCTTAACCATTAAAACAACATCTACCTGCTTATGGTGGCTCAAGCACATACCCACGCATCCCTCTACCCTGCAACTCACTTCCCAGGAGAGGTTTTATCACACAAGTTGCAAACCATAAATTCAATTAAAATTACTAAGTAGCACTGATGGACTAATGCAAATTGAGCAACTAAGAAATCTGTCATCATAGAGCACTATTTTTCTTAATTGATAGATTTCATCATACTGGCCAAAGGCCAGCATTTCTGGGTATAAGTATGGGGTCAATCCAGACCAGGTAGAGTAACCCATGCTATGCAGTATATATTATGACACACGTGCCCCACTGATATGGTAGTATTGACTACATGCCAAAAATAAATTTATATGAGTAATTATTAGCTGGCTTATGTGTTTCTATATCCATCTACTCTTGATGGGTAAGCCACTTAACCCCTACCTCTAGGCTTAGTCTAGCTGCTGATTTTTAGGAAGCCTCTGTTCCTAAGTAGAAGCAATATGGGGAGCATCTTCTTCAGCCACCCTCAAATGTGCCTTGTCCGTGCCTTCTTTTTAACAGTTTTGTTTTTAACAATGACTACAATAAGGAATGACACTTATTAAACACCTTATACCTTAAGCACTGGGCTTAATATAAAACACACACAAAAAATTATCTCAATGTATACAATGGGAAAAATGGAAGAAATTGAGGTTCAGGGCATTTAAATAACTTTCCCAAGCCTATAAAAAAAGCATGTCAGTTAGAAATGCTTTCAGGCACAAGGATCAAAACCTTGATCATAATGTGCTAAACAAATTGGGGCGTATTTTTCTTTCCTAGCAAGAAATATATATCTCTGGCCTAGGTTGCACAGTGACATCAGCACTAGGTTCTCTATGATATGTTCAGCCTTCATTAAGTTGCAAGAGAGCTGCTACAGTGACATGAATTGTATTTGTATTTTAGGCAAGAAGGAGAAAGGGGCAACATCAGAAAAAAAAAAAGTCCCTCTTACTAGAAAAATGAAGTAAAATTTTCTATAGAAGCGCTCAACAAATTCTCCTTAGTTCTTATGTAGAAGTGTCACATGGACAAAACCAACTGCAGAAGAGAGGAAAGGAAGAAAGTATTTGGACCTGGATGTTGTGTAGGCCAACAAGAGTGTCTACTAGCCAGTTAGGAGTAGTGCCTGAATTCAAAAATTAATATTAAGCAGCCACTCTTCTCATTCTCTTTGAAGTAATTTGGCATTCTCTTTTCCATAATCAGGCCTTATTTTTGGTTTGTTGTTTTTATCTTGCATTTGAATCCTAACCTTGATTCCCTATGAAGAACATTAATTTCTCTGAGAATGCTCTCCTACCATCCCTATTCCACTGACCATCTCTTCTTTGCTCCTCATAGCAGAGTATGTACTTTTCTTGGCATCTATAATACTTTCTTATATTGATCTGCTGACTTGATCCATCCTTTCCCTTGATATGGTTATGGTCGTTCATTTTTCTTATTAGTCCATTTATTGCACCCAGAATATAACCTAGCTTTTTCTCTTAAGATTGTGCTATTCTCTTCCATGACCATCAATTATTTCAGCCACAACACATGCTCATATTGAAACTGTTGAACACCACATCTATAGACAGATCTCTATTTTCTAAGAAGAAAAGTAGAATTTGCTGTTTACCATTCATTTGAAAAATAATCTCTTGCCCTGTGAAATTTGTTGACATATTTGTTATTTATCAGGTATTTTTTTTATTTTAAAATTTCAGAAAAATACACTCTAATACAAAGAGTATTAAATTTATAAATTGCTTTAGGCGGTATGGCCATTTTAACAATGTTGATTCTTCCTATCCATGAGCATGGAATGTTTTTCCACTTGTATCATCTCTGATTTCTTTGAGCAGTGGTTTATAGTTCTCCCTGTAGAGATCTTTCACCTCCCTAGTTAGCTGTATTCATAGGTATGTTATTGTTTTTGTGGAAATTTTGAATGAAAGTTCATTCCTGATTTGGCTCTTAACTTGACTGTTGTTAATGTGGAGGAATGCTAGTAATATTTTTCACACTGATTTTGTATCCTGAGATGTTGCTAAAGTTGTTTATTAGCTTAAGAAGGTTTTAGGTTGAGACAATGAGATTTTCTAATATAGGATCATATCATCTGCAAACAGGGACAGATTGACTTGCTCTCTTCCCATTGTCTTTTATTTCATAATCTTGCTTTACTGCCCCAGTGAGTGCTTCCAGCACAGGAGATACAGGCAATGCCAACGCTCTGCATCAGGCAAGGCTTGCATTTCTCCCTCTTTCTTCATGGCCCACAGCCTCATCACCATGAGATGCCTTGGAATCTATCTCAGTTACCTCTATTATATGTTTTGTTTTTGTTTGCTGAAGTCCCCAGAGGAAGGGCAAGACCTCCTGTCATCTCTCATCACCTGGAGTCCCATCGTTCTAAGGTTTCATGCATCCCTAGTGTCATCCCTTCTTTTGTTCTTCACCAGCTTCCAAAAATCTTCCAATATTCTACCTAAAACTGGGGTATCAATCTGCTTTATTCATACCTTTCCTGAGCATTCCCTTCACCTTCCAGTTTTAATGGAAACTTGACCATTTTCTAAGCATACTGGTTTCCTGGCAGTTCTCTCAGGTGCTGTTTCTCTGTCCATACCTTTTAAGTTACCAAGCTTGGAAGTGTAGTGAGTATTTATCATTGTTCCTTCCAGACCATTCCTCATCTCTGCTCTATTTACAAATAGAAATGGGAGAAAACAAATTTAAAACCACACCTGTAGCTTTGTCAAACTCTACTCTTCTTTTTTTGCAATTCTCTGTAAAATGTATCTTTTTTTATTGTTTGTTTTATCTCCTCATTCTCTCTCATACTTCTCCTGTCAATATTCTTGGTAACTTTAACTTTAATAATTCCATAAACAATCCTTCAAATGCAGCCTCTTAGTTTTTTAACATTCTCTGCTTTGATCATCTGATCTGATCTACCTCTACTTTAAACATATACTCTCATAATTAGATGTTAACCTCTTCTATTACCAGCCACTAAAACTCCCTCACATAACATCAATAGTAATAACTTCTCTCTGACAATCTCTGATTTATCCAGCACATCCTCTCTGGAACCTTAATTTAACAACTTTCTTTACATCTAAAAACTATAAACCTTTTATCTAATAATTTTTCTACTATATCCTTCCACCTTTGTATCTCATTACTTGTGCTTTGTAGTTTATGGTCTATTATTAGAACAGCATATATAAGTGGATATGCTTTTTACATATCCATATATACCCACATTTCTTTCACTTTCTCTGTTGGTCATACCTCCTGGATAAACCTCAACCTGAGATTACTACAACTCTCTTTCTGTTCTTCGCACCTAAGCACATAAATGTGGTTTAGAAACACATTAAGCCCAAAGACACAGATATGTTAATTGTTCTCGGACCATTAAATATAGGTGCTACTTGACATTTATGTTACATTTGCTATTATTATTATCATTATTCAAACTCTCTTATTAAAAGCTATTTTAAACTTTCTCTAATAACTGTCCCAACAAATTCACTTTTGGAAAATAAACTTAATTTCACTAATAGTGTAAGAACGATCAGAAGAGATATCGTCATCGAAGGCGGCTGGCAACAAGGCCAAATAGGAACAGCTCTGGTCTGCAGCTCCCAGCAAGATCAACACAGTAGGCAGGTGATTTCCGCATTTTCAACCGAGGTACCCGGCTCATCTCACTGGGACTGGTTAGAGAGTGGGTGCAGCCCTTCTTCTGAGGGTGAGCAGAAGAAGGGTGGGGCATCTCCTTACCCAGGAAACGCAGGGGTTGGGGAACTCCCGCCTTTACCCAAGGGAAGCCACGAGGGACTATGCCGTGACAAACGGTGCATCCCGGCCCAGATGCTGCGCTTTTCCCACAAACTTCACAACCCACAGAGCAGGAGATTCCCTTGGCAGCCGATAGCACCAGGGACCTTGGTTTCAAGCACAAAACTGGGCTATCATTTGGGCAGACACTGAGCTAGCTGAAAGGTTGTTTTTTCATACCCCAGTGGCACCTGGAATGCCAGCAAGACAGAACTGTTCACTTCCTTGGAATGGGGCTGAAGCCAGGGAACCAAGTGATCTAACTCAGCGGATCCCACCCCACAGATCCCAGCAAGCTAAGATCCACTGGCTCGAAATTCTTGCTGCCAGCAGGGCAGTCTGAAGTCGACCTGAGACACTTGAGCTTGGCAGGGGGAGAGGTGTCACAGTTACTGAGGTGTGAGTAGGCGGTTTTCCCCTCATAATGTAATCAAAGCCAACTGGAAGTTTGGACTGGGCAAACCTGAATGCAACTTGGCAAAGCTTCTGTAGCAAGACCATCTCTCTAGATTCCTCTGCTCTGGGCAGGGCATCTCTGAAAGAAAGGCAGCAGCCGCAGTCAGGGGCTTATAGATAGATAAAACTGCCATCTCTCTGGGACGGAGCACCTGGGAGAAGAGGCAGCAACTATGGGCGCAGCTTCAACAGACTTAAACATTCCTGCCTGCTGGAAGAAAGCACTGGATCTCCCAGAATAGTGCTTGAGCTCTATTAAGGGATAGACTGCTTTCTCAAGTTGGTCCCTGACCCCTGTGCCTCCTGACTGAGAGACACCTCTCAGCAGAGATCAACAGACACCTCATACAGGAGATCACTGGCTGGCATCTGGCAGGTGCCCCTCTGGGACAAAGCTTCTGGAGGAAGGAACAGGCAGCAATCTTTGCTGTCCTGCAGCCTCTGCTGGTAATACCCAGGCAAATAGTCTGGAGTGGACCTCCAGAAAACTCCAGCGGAGGGGCCTGACTGTTAGAAGGAAAACTAACAAATAGAAAGAAATAGCATCAACATCAGCAAAAAGAACCTCCACACATAAACCCCATCAGAATGTCACCAACATCAAAGACAAAGGTAGATAAATCCACAAAGATGAGGAGAAACCAGCACAAAAAGGCTGAAAATTCCAAAAAACAGAACACTTCTTCTCTCCTGAAGGATCATAACTCCTTGCCAGGAAGGGAACAAAACTGGATGGAGAATGAGTTTGACAAGTTGACAGAAATAGGCTTCAGAAGGTAGATAATGACAAACTCCTCTGAGCTGAAGGAGATGTTCCAACCCAATGCAAGGAAGCTAAGAACATTGAAAAAAGGTTACAGGAATTGCTAGCCAGACTAACCAGTTGAGAGAACAAAAATGACCTGATGGAGCTGAAAAACACAGCACAAGAATTTCGTGAAGTATACACAAGTATCAATAGTCGAATCAATCAAATGGAGGAAAGGATATCAGAGACTGAAGATCAACTTAATGAAATAAAGCGTGAAGACAAGATTGGAGAAAAAAAATGGAAAGGAATGAACAAAACCTACAAAAAATATGAAACTATGTGAAAAGATCAAATCTGCCTTTGTCTCATGTACCTAAAATGACTAGGAGAAGGGAACCAAGTTGGAAGACACTCTTAAGGATATTATCCAGAAGAACTTCCCCATTCTAGCAAGACAGGCCAACATTCAAATTCAGGAAATACAAGAACATTACGAAGATACTACTTGAGAAGAGCAACCCCAAGACACATAATCATCAGATTCACCAAGGTTGAAATGAAGAAAATAATGTTACAGGCAGCCCGAGAGCAAGGTTGGGTTACCGGCAAAGGGAGGCTCATCAGACTGCGGATCTCTCTGCAGAAACCCTACAAGCCAGAAGATTGTTGCAGGGGGGAACAGTCAACATTCTTAAAGGAAATAATTTTCAACCCAGAATTTCATATCCAGCCAAACTAAGCTTAATATGTGAAGGAGAAATAAAATTCTTTATAGACAAAAATGCTGAGAGATTTTTGTCACCACCATGCCTGCCTTACAAGAGCTCCTGAAGGAAGTAATAAATATGGAAATGAACAACCAGTAGCAGCCACTGCAAAAACATACCAAATTGTAAAGACCATCATCACTATGAAGAAACTGCATCAACCAATGGGCAAAAAAACAAGCTAGCATCATAATGACAGGATCCAATGCACACATAACAATATTAAATGTAAATAGGCTAAATGACTCAATGGAAAGACACAGACTGGCAAATTGGATACAGAAATTAAGACCCATCAGTGTGCTGTATTCAAGAGACCCATCTCATGTGCAAAGACACACATAGGCTCAAAATAAAGAAATGGAGAACGATTTACCAAGCAAATGAAAAGAAAAAAAAAAAAAAGCAGGGATTGCTATCTTAGTCTCTAATAAAACAGACTTTAAACCAACAAAGATAAAAAAAAAAAGACAAAAAGGGGCATTATAAAATGGTAAAGAGATCAATGTAACTAGAAAAGCTAACTATCCTAAACATATATGCATCCAGTACAGGAGCACCCAGATTCATAAAGCAAGTTTTTAGAGACCTACAAAGACATTTGAACTCCCAAACAATAATAGTGGGAGACTTTAATACCCCACTGTCAATATTAGACAGATCAATGAGACAGAAAATTAACGAGAATATTCAGGACTTGAACTCAGCTCTGGACCAAGCAAATCTAATAGACGTCTATAGAACTCTCCACCCCAAATCAACAGAATATACATCATCACATTGCACTTATTTTAAAATTGACCACATAATTGAAAGTAAAACACTCCTCAGCAAATGCAAAAGAACAGAAATTTAAACAGTCTCTCAGACCATAGTGCAATCAAATTAGAACTCAGGATTAAGAAACTCACTCAAAACCTCACAATTACATGGAAACTGAACAACCTGCTCCTGAATGACCACTTGGTAAATAAAAATAAAGTAAGGCAGAAATAAATAAGTTATTTGAAACCAATGAGAAAAAGACACAATGTACCAGAATCTCTAGGACACAGTTAAAGCGGTGTTTAGAGGGAAATTTATAGCACTGAGTGCCAACAAGAGAAAGGAAAATTCTAAAACTGACATCCTAATATCAGAATTGAAAGAACCTGAAAAGCAAGAACAAACACATTCAAAAGCTAGTAGAAGACAATAAATAATTAAGATCAGAGCAGAACTGAAGGAGACAGAGACACCAAAATGCCTTCAAAAAAATCAGTGAATTCAGGAACTGGTTTTTTGAAAAGATTAACAAAATAGATAGACTGCTAGCCAGACTAATAAAGAAGAAAAGAGAGAAGAATCAAATAGACACAATGAAAAATGATAAATGGGATATCACCACTGATCCGACAGAAATACAAACTACCATCAGAGAATACAATAAACACTTTTATACAAATAAACTAGAAAATGTAGAGAAAATGGAAAAAGTCCTGGAGACAGACACCCTCCCAAGACTAAGTCAAGGAGAAGTGGAATCCCTGAATAGACCAATAACAAGTTCTGAAATTAAGGCAGCAATTAAGAGCCTACCAACCACAAAAGCCCAGGATCAGATGAATTCTAGATAAATTCTACCGGAGGTACAGAAAGGATCTGGTATCAGTTCTTCTGAAAGTATTTCAAACAATAGAAAAAGAGGGATTCCTCTTTAACTCATTTTATGAAGGTAGCATAATCCTGATACCAAAACCTGGCAGAGAAACAACAAAAAAAGAAAATGTAAGGTCAATATCCCTGATGAACATTGATGTGAAAATCCTTTATTAAGTGTTTACTTTTTTAATCCTTTATTAAATACTGGCAAACCAAATCCAGCACATCAAAAGGCTTATCCACCACAATCAAGTTGACTTCATCCCTAGTGTGCAAGACTGGTTCAACATACTCAAAACAGTAAACATAATCCATCACATAAACAACACCAATGACAAAAAAAACCACATGATTCTCTTAATAGATGCAGAAAAGGCCTTCAATAAAATGTAATATCCCTTCATGCTAAAATCTCTCAATAAAGTAGGTATTGATGGAACGTATCTCAAAATAATGAGAGCCATTTGTGACAAACCCACAGCCAATATCATACATGATAGGCGAAAGCTGGAAACATTTCCTTTGAAAACTGGCACAAGACAAGGATGCCCTCTCACCACTCCTATTCAGCATAGTATTGGAAGTTCCAGCCAGGGCAGTCAGGCAACAGAAAGAAGTAAAGAGTATTCAAATAGGAAGAAAGAAAGTCAAATTGTCTCTGTTTGCAGATATGATTGTATACTTAGAAAACCCCATTACCTCATCCCCAAATCTCCTTAAGCTGATAAGCAACTTCAGCAAAGTCTCAGGATACAAAAATCAATGTGCAAAAATCACGAGCATTCCTGTACACCAACAATAGATAAACAGAGAGCCAAATTATGAGTAAACTACCATTCGCAATTGCTACAAAGGGAATAAAATATCTAGAAATACAACTTACAAGGGTTGTGAAGGACCTCTTCAAGGAGAACTACAAACCAGTGCTCAAGGAAATAAGAGAGGACACAAACAAATGGGAAAAAAATTCCATGCTCATGGATAGCAAGAATCAATATTGTGAAAATGGCCATACTGCCCAAAGTAATTTATAGATTCAATGCAATCTTCATCAAACCACCTTGACTTTCTTCACAGAATTTGAAAAAAACTACTTTAAATTTCATGTGCAAACAAAAAGTAGCCCATTTAGCCAAGACAATCCTAGGCAAAAGGAACAAAGCTGGAGGCATCACACTATGTGACTTCAAACTATACTACAAGGCTACAGTAACCCAAAGAGCACCGTACTGGTACCAAAACAGAGATATAGACCAATGAAACAGAACAGAATCATCAGAAATAACACCACACATCTACAACTATCTGATCTTTGGCAAACCTGACAACAAGCAATGGAGAATATATTTCCTGTTTAATAAATGGTGTTGGGAAAACTGGCTAGCCATATGCAAAAAAAAAATTGAAACTGACCCCCTTCCTTACACCTTATACAGAAATTAACTCAAGATGAATTAAAGACTTAAACAGAAGACCTAAAACCATAAAAACCCTAGAAGAAATCCTAGGCAATACCATTCATGACATAGTCATGGGCAACGACTTCACGACTAAAACACCAAAAGCAATGGCAACAAAAGCCAAAAATGCCAAATGGGATCTAATTAAACTAAACAGCATCTGCATGGCAAAAGAAACTATTATCAAGGTGAACAGACAACCTACAGAATGGGAGAAAATTTTTGTAATCTATCCCTCTGACAAAGTGCTAATATCCAGACTCTACAAGAAACTTAAACAAATGTACAAGAATAAAACAACCCCATCAAAAAGTGGGCAAAGGATATGTTCAGACACTTCTTTAAAGAAGACACTTCTGTAGCCAAGAAACGTATGAAAAAATGCTCACCATCACTGGTCATTAGAGAAAAGCAAATCAAAACCACAATGAGAGACCATCTCATGCTAGTTAGAATGGCAATCATTAAAATGTCAGGAAACAACAGATGCTGGAGAGGATAGGAGAAATAGGAATACTTGTACACTGTTGGTGGGAGTGTAAATTAGTTCACCATTGTGGAAGACAGTGTGGCAATTTTCTATGATCTAGAACCAGAAATACCATTTGACCCAGCAATCCCATTATTGGATATATACCCAAAAGTTATAAATTATTCTACTATAAAGACACATGTACATGTATGCTTATTGCAGCACTGATCTCAATAGCGAAGACTTGGAACCCACCCAAATGCCCATCAGTGATAGACTGGATATAAAAAATGTGGCATATATACACCATAGAATACTATGCAGCCATAGAAAAGGATGCATTCATGTCCTTCGCAGGGACATGGATAAAGCTGAAAACCATCATTCTCAGCAACCTAACACAGGAACAGAAAACCAAGCACTGCGTATTCTCATTCATAAGTGGGAGTTGAACAATGAGATCACATGGACACGGGGGGGGGGGGGGAACATCACACATCAGGGCCTGTTGGGGGACTAGAGGAGGGATAGAATTAGGGGAAATACCTAATGTAGATGATGCATTGATGGATGCAGCAAACCACCGTGGTACATGTATTCCTATGTAACAAACCTGCACATTCTGCACATGTACCCCAGAACTTAAAGAATAATAATAAAAAAATTAATGTTTTCAAATATTAACTATACACTCCAAAATAATTATCTAAAAAAGATAGCCTATGTCCCTACAAAAACTTCCACATGAACGTTCACAGCAGCATTATTAATAACAGCCAAATAAGGAAACTATGCAAATCTCTCTCAACTGATAAATAGATAAATACAATATGGTATAGGTTAGTCATCCCTAACCCAGAAATTCAAGCCATTTTGGGCACCCACATAACTCCACAAGTGGAAAATCCCACAACTAACTTCTTGTAACAAGTTGCATTCAGAACACGGGTGCACAATACAGTTTAGTCAGCGTCCTCAAGGGAAAAAAAGACCCCTCCAGCCCTCTTCAGTTGGAATATATGTTTTCCATGCACATTCTAATTCCCTACACAAACAATCTCACAAAGGGTAATAAAATGGCATGTGTGCAGGCAGATATGCCAACGGAATATGCCAATGCCGGGTTCCTCAGAATGCCTCCACATGGGGCCAAGACCTATGTGCATCATTCACTGTGGTTCTTCTGCTTATTCCCTTCTGTCTGGTGTAAAGATATTGTTAAAAATGTCACAAAGGCCTGCATAACATGCAGAGTATTGCAAATATTCAAAACTTAAAAAAATCCAAAATCCAAACACTCCGGTCCCAAGCATTTTCAAAAAGGGATACTCAACGTGTATATGCATACAATGAATATTATTTGAACACAAAGAGAAATGACATATCGGTATAAACCACAACATGTATTAAAACCTTATGCTAGATGAAAGGTAGCAGACACAGAAGACTACATATTATGTGATTCTATTTACATGAAATGTACAGAACAGGCCAATCCAGGAAAAAAAAAATACAGCTAGCAGTTGCCTGTGGCTAGTGTGAGCCAGGGATGGGGTGACAAAAGTTTCTAAAATTGAGTGTGGCTGACCAATTCTGCAAGTATACTAAAAATTGTATGGCATGTGAATTATATCTCAATAAAGCTGCTATAAAAATAGAAACTATAGTTTAAACTGAGTTATCCATCATATTAAAATTTAGAAAGCCTCATTAAGAAATTTTCATTTCCATGCTTCACCAATCCAAGTTAAGTGTTGCATAACTGGTAAGCCCAAAATTCATTTCAAATTCCTAAAATGTCACATTTATACAAAAACAGCTTATTCAAAGAAGTCTCCATATTAAATATATTTTATTTTAAAGAAGAAAAGATATCATTTATAATTTCATCTATACCCCTACCAACCTACCTACATCTGTACTCTAGCTTATTTCCTGAAGCCACAGGTGAACCATTAAGCTACTATTTAATATCAACATTTATGTATGTGGGTTTTTTAACTCATTCTTCTTATTGATTAAAATTTATCTTTCAAAAATTTTGCCCTCTTTATCATTAATTATTTCCTTTCTACTAGATCATTTTCTAATTTTATATGGAACCAAAAAGAGCCCATATAGCCATGGCAGCCCTAAGCAAAAAGAACAAAGCTGGAGGCATGATGCTAGCTAACTTCAAACTATACTACAAGGCTACAGTAACCAAAATAGGATGGTACTGGTACTAGAACAGATACACAGACCAATGGGACAGAACAGAGGCCTCAGAAAAAGATCATTTTAACAGCATATAAACATGTAATAGCATCTTCAATAATGAAAAGGTAATTTAATCCCAATCACATTATCTCATTTATTCTCCTTTTTAAAATTCCTTTTAAAAATAAAACTCCCAGAAATGCACATCTGTATTATTTAAGTTCCTCTCCTTGCTCTTAAGCCAACATCAATCATTCCTTCTTCCATCCCTTTCTAGAAAACAGCTGTTTCAAGGTCAAAAATAATAAATTATGCAGGCAGTGGTTTATTAGGAGCCTTATTGCTTTACCTAAAGCATTTAACACAATTGTTTGTCATCTACCTCATGAAACAATTTGTTCACTTGGCTTCCAGAATATACTCTTTCATGGTTCTACTCCTACTTACAGGCTATTTTCATCTGCCCCATCTGCCCCATCTGCTGCATCCTCAACTTGGAGTTTCATCAGGATGTCTCCCTGGACCTACTCTCTCTCTTTTTTTTTTTTTTGAGATGGAGTCTCACTCTTTCACACAGGCTGGAGTGCAGTGACACTGATCTCAGTTCACTGCAACCTCCACCTCCCAGGTTCAAGCAACCTGCCTGCCTCAGCCTCACAAGTAGCTGGGATTATAGTTGCATGCTACCACGCTTAGCTCATTTCTGTACTTTCAGCAGAGATGGCAGTTCACCATGTTGGCCAGGCTGGTCTCAAACTCCTGACCTCAAGTGATCTACCTGCCCTGGCCTCCCAAAGTGCTGGAGTTATAGGTGTGAGCCACCACACCCAGCCGAACCTCTTCTCTTTTTTTTTTTTCCATGTTCATTCTGCTGCAATCTCATCAAGTCTCATGGCTTTGATACTATCTATATAATCATGACTATCAAAAGTATATCTTCATTCCAGACCAAGATCATGAGCTCCAGATTTGTTCACCCAACTATTCCCTCGGCATTCTCACTCGAATTTTAGAAACTGTAACATATCCCAATCTGAATTTCTAATTTATTTCTTCAAAAGTGAATTTCCTATTTACTTCTTCAAATGTGATCCTCCCTTGTGTTCTGCAGCTCAGTGAGTGGCCGTCTTTACCTTCAGTTGCTCAGATTAAATTGTTTAAGGCATTTTGACACCTCTTTTTCTTCATTCCACATCAAACTTGTCAGCAAATTCCTTTGACTTGGATTTCAATATATATAAAATATCCAATCTTATCTCATAACTTTTGCTATTATCACCCTATGGGGTGTTAGCACGATTATTGCAACAGCATTCTAACTCAGAGGTCTACAAATTATTGCCTGAAGGCGAACTTATTTATTGATATCTTATGTGCATTTTGACATGGATTGTTTATCTTTTATTTATTGATATGTAGGCAATAGTCATGTTTTCTAAATACTAAACATTTGTCTGCTGTATGTTTTGTAGCTGTCATCTTCTAATCTTTAGCTTACTTTTTAACATGATTTATAGTATTATTGGTGTGTAGTTTTTTACACATTTGACCAGCTAACTACATTTTAAGTTTCCTGAAAATATTGGCCCTAGCCTGCTAAACTTTAGTATTCTACTTTGCCTAACTCATCATGAGTGTTTAATCAACACTGGTTGATTGATTGATCCAAAATACTGTATTTCACTTGAGTGAAATTTTCAGTACACAGCACACAGGTAACAAAGTTGTAATATTCAGCAGTCTACACTAGCCATGACCTGTACCCTATCAGCAGCCAAAAATGAGCTTTGGAGGATAAGCTGGTTTCTCATGTTCCACTGTGTCAGAACTCAGGTACACAGGGCAAGAAGCACAGAGGATTCCAGACAGAATCTTAAAGTAGTAAATGCACTTTCAAAAATGAAAAGGTTCCCTTCAAGGTCCTGGTTCTTTACACTGCTGGAAATATTATTCAGCAAAAGTCTTTTAAAGAAGATATGTTCACAGAGTGTGCAATTTCATACACACAGGGCAGTCAAGCTACTAGGGACTTGTTTTGTATTCTATAATTCATTTGCCACCTTCAACTGTTAGCTTGCATGTATGTTTATGTAAGACTCTATTTTACATTTACTACCAGATCAAATAATATATATGCAGCACCAAGAGAACATATTCCTATTGCCCCTGCAATACTATCATTCACTAAAACTTTAAAATATAGGAGAGATGCCTTTCTAGCCGTACACTTACTCTGTCTCTTTTTCTCTCTCTCTGTCTTTCTCTTCTCTCAAAAGAAATACCTATCTTGGAATTTTACTTAGTTCATAAGACTGCAAATAAGTTCTACTGATATAACAAAAGTCAGGAGGGACAACATCTGAGCAAGATGAATCTGAGGGTAGAGAAATGGAAAAGGTATACAATGTTACAAAAACTATGAATTAGTTAATGTGAGACTCACAATTGATTTGTACCTATAGGCTTTGTTTGGTTATTGCATCTGGCTTGAGAATGTTTTTAATGATTTCTGAACATCTTAAGTCCTCTGGAAAACTATTATCTTACACAGAAAGAGTCAGTGTCACATAAGTGACTAATCTGACAGTAGCAGACCTAAAAGGAATAGATGGACATTAGAAAGGGAAGCGCTTGAACCAAGAGACAGAGAGAGAAACAGAGCTGTATAGAGAGAAGAGTTAAAAAGACAGCCAGTTCTGAAATGAAAGCTAACAGGACATAACATTCTGATATAAATGATTTGCATATTTAAGATATTATTGCCATTTATTGATTGCCCTGTGAAATATCAGCTAACGTTCTCAAACTTGTATGGTTATAAGGATCACCTGGAGAACTTTTAAAACCTAATAATCCCAGATTTACTCCTCTGTCTCTGAAACTTCACCCCACTTTGTGCTTCTGGATGTCAGCTGGTTATCTTTTATGTATATATGTATTTGTTTTCAAAGAATTTTGACTGTTTATTTATATACAGATGCATTACATATGTATGTATTAGGTTCAGGAGGTGATCCTGATTTCCAGAGAGGTTTGGAAACCTCAGACTAGTGCTGTTCACTGAAAGCTGGGTGGGAAGATGTCTCTGTTTTCTTCTCTGTCTCCTCGGGTTTTCCTTCAAAATTAGAAGAAATACTAGTCACATTGGATGAGGTTTCAGGCCTGCCATTAACACATAGGATTCATGGCTGGGTGTGGTGGCTCATGCCTGTAATCCCAGCACTTTGAGAGGCTGAGGTGGGTGGGTCACAGGTTCAGGAGTTTGAGACCAGCCTTACCAACATGGTCAAATCCCTTTTCTACTAAAAAATAAAATAAAATAAATACAGAAATTAGCCGGGTGTGGTGGTGAGTGCCTATAATCCCAGCTATTCAGTAGGCTGAGGCAGGAGAATCATTTGAATTCAGAAGGTGAAGGTTGCGGTGAGCCGAGATCATGCCACTGTGCTCCAGCCTGGGCCACAGAGCAAGACTCCATCTTAAAAAAAAAAAAAAAAAAAAAGTAAAATTCAGAGGATAAACTCTTTCTTCTGCTAGACTGACAAAAGGAGTAGGATCTGAAGTTCTATCAAATAGATGTGGCCAATGTGCTTTTTTCTCTGTTCCATTTAATCAATATTTCTTTGATTGTTTCAATGATTTGTTTCTTAAAAGGTTTGAACTTATATGGAGAAACTCCCCAAGAATTTCTCCCAAAGTAGTTAATTTATAGCTTTTTCAAGTGTCAATTGTGACTCTGTAAAAGAGAGATAATAACACTTATCTTCCTTTTGGTTTTGAAAGAGCATAAATAAATAATTTATATGTATGACTAACATAAACATGTTAATATGCTAATACATTTAGATATGCTAATGTTTACATGTGCTAATGTTTATATAACAAATATGTAAAATAGCATATAATATTATTTATATAGTTTGCCAAAGACAGAATTGTGTTTCAACTACTGAACTAGATTTATAATATGCCCAATACTTTTTGACCATTTCTGTAAAATAAATCACCCTGCATGGTATATGGTCTTTGGCTGCTGGCCCAGCCCAATATTTCCAGACACCTAATCTATTAGTCATTGATATTTTTTAAAAATTTTATTAACTTTTTTATTCCATCTGCATATACAAAGAAAAGAAAAATCAGACCACTTCATACTTCCTGAAATGTACTCTGTGATATGCAGCCTTGGCTACCAGAATAACATAATCAGAGGCTTCAGATTATTGAACCATGCCAAAGTAAATGGGAAAAAAATAAATTAAGTATATATTTCAAAAACATTTTTATAACAGTTCCAGGAGACTTCAACTATCTTACCTGCATTTGCTGCATTTGAATAATGATTTAACCTTGTTAGGTATAATTTTCTTCAGATTTAAATCATCACAATGATTATTTCTACCATATTTTAGCATTGTAAGGATTAAATGTCATCATTTACATGGAAAACGTATCATTTCTGGCATGTTTTAAGTGCTATACACAAGTTATCTATTTTTATTTATCATTGTACTAATTTAACATCATAATAACAGAATTCATACTCCAAAAAGTCCTCTGTGTATTCTAAGCTACTCCCTCAGTTATTGTTTTATTATTTTATTTATACATTGTTACAGACTGAATGCTGTGTGCATGCCCGAAATTCGTATGCTGAAATCCTAATACTTAGTGTGATAGTATCAGGAGGTGAGGCCTTTGGCAGGTGATAAGATCATGATGATGGAGCCTGTAAGAATGGAATTAGGCTGGGCGAGGTGGCTCAAGCCTGTAATCCCAGCACTTTGGGAGGCCGAGGCGGGTGGATCAGGAGGTCAAGAGATCGAGACCATCCTGGTCAACATGGTGAAACCCCGTCTCTACTAAAAATACAAAAAATTAGCTGGGCATAGTGGCACGTGCCTGTAATCCCAGCTACTCAGGAGGCTGAGGCAGGAGAATTGCCTGAACCCAGGAGGCGGAGGTTCCGGTGAGCCGAGATCGCGCCATTGCACTCCAGCCTGGGTAACAAGAGCGAAACTCTGTCTCAAAAAAAAAAAAAAAAAAAAAAAAAGAATGGAATTAGTGCTATTATGAAAGAGACCCTGGAGAGCTCCCTCACTCCTTCTGTCACCTGAGGGTACAGGAAGTAGCTGGACATATTTGACCGGAAAATAGGACTTTACCAGAGCTCAATAGTGCTGACATCCTGGAATAGGGCTTCAAGCCTACAGA
This sequence comes from Saimiri boliviensis, assembly GCF_048565385.1. Taxonomy (NCBI): domain Eukaryota; kingdom Metazoa; phylum Chordata; class Mammalia; order Primates; family Cebidae; genus Saimiri; species Saimiri boliviensis. The sequence goes on from NC_133455.1 coordinate 113,152,223, forward strand.
ACTGTAAGAAACAAATTTCTGTTATTCATAAGCCACTTGTCTGTGGTAATTTGTTATAGCAGCCCCAACAAACCAAGATATACAAATAAAAACTTGTTTTGAAATATGCATTTAAATTATTACAAATATTATAGAAGGTTGAGAGTTTTTATCTTCAATCCATCATTTTTAACATAACACACAACATAGTAATATAAATATTTATATTTGTTATAAATAAATGAGCCAATAAACTGATTCTACCTACTAAAATATATTTATAAAATGTATTAATCAACTCTTTATTGATTTCTGCAAAAATAAAAATGATACTATCACTGGCTTGGGGAGCAACTTTAGCATGACATTAAAGGAAATTTTCACACCATACCGATATTCAAACACTGGCTCCAGTAATTTTAATTGATGATGAAGTAGCACAAACATATAAAATAGCCAGATATTTTTCAAAACATCACCGATTTATTTATGTATCTGTCCATCTATATAAGATTGTCTCTTTGATGACAGCCATTTTGAAAAATTGCATTTTACAAAACATGAGATGCAAAATGACACTAGTAACAAATCATTAGGCTTAAAACTACTTTCACTGTAGAAACATACACAGAATTTTGCTGAACAGCAAACTCAAGAAAAGGATTTTGCTTTTGAGAAAGTGTTAAATTAGTCACAATAGTCCAAAGCTCAAAGTTCAACAACTAGGAAAACTTGGATTAAAAATATTAATCATATTTTAAGATACCCATGTACTGTGAAGCAACAAAAAATAAATCAACTGGAATTTTCTGGGAAAAAAAGGACTTTCTGAAGTTATTGACAATATGAGGCAGTTTATTTGCTTATTTGCAAATTCTTGTCATGAACTAAAAATCAAATTTGCTCAGGTAGAAAAAAATCAGAGTAAAATTTTATACAGTTTTGGAAATACAGCAATCAAAAAATTGTTTGAATCCATTACTTTTTTCAAACATGAATGTATTTTTAAGTCCAGATAGGTGAGAAAATGGGCTGAAATTTCTGATTATCCAAGTTGAGATATCCTAATGATTCAGGGCTGAGAAAATGGATAGCTAATATACATTCAAACTGACAACATGAAGAATCACACACTAGACAGAGACTGAAAAAAAGAAATGTGAATCTTAGTACACCTAAGCTCCTACCATGTGTAAGTTCTGTTTGGATTCAAATGATTAATCTCTTACTAGTGTTCAAAAAGAATAAAAATAAAAATATTTTTGGTGAAAAACAACATTATCTCAACACTGTTCATCACACAGTAAACTATTACTAGATAGTCAACCCGGCAAGAAAATATGGCTTATAATTAACATAAAAAACAGATAATAGATGGATATCCACAGTTTTTTTTTTATGTTTTTGACCTAACAATAATAATTATCATTACTATGTTCCAGAAAACAGAAAAGAATAGATGGATTAAATACAGGAAAAGATCAATATTAACACAGAACTGGAATGTGTATAAGAGAATCAAATGAACAATCTAGAATTTTAAAATGCAAACTCTGATGTCAAAGAATTCAACCTTTGGTTAAATTATAGTATGGATAATATAGAACAGTGTTATTAAACTTAAACATACATTTAAAATAATTGCTGATTAGTTAAAATTTACTATTGACATTTTGTCCAGTAGTTTTTGAATGTTTTATAGTTCTTTCATTTTTCTTCCTCTCTTGCTGTTTTTATTTGTGATTTGTTGATTTTCTGTAGTGGCATGTTTTGACTCCTTTCTCTTTATCTTTGGGTTTCTACTAATGTTTTCTTCTTGGTAGTTTCCATAGGGCTCACATCAAATATCTTATTGTTATAGATTTTATTTTAAGGTGATAACATCAATTGCATATAAAAACTCTACATTTTTACTTTTCCCTGCCACCATATTCTGTACTATTGATGTCACAATAGCCAAAGCATTCCTAAGCTAAAAGAACAAAGCCAGAGGCATCACACTATCCAACTTCAAACTTAACACCAAAGCTACAATAACCAAAACAGCATGGTACTGGAAAAAAAAAAAACAAATAAACAAACAAAAAACAGACAAATAGACCAGTGGAGCAGGATATAAAACTCAGAAACACAGCCTGATTCTCAACTGATTCTCAACAAGGCCAATAAAAACAAATAATTGGGAAGAGACTCCTTATTTGATAAAAGGTGCTGGTAAACTGGCTAGCCATATGGAGAAGTTAATCTGGACCCCTACCTTTCACCACATACAGAAATTAACTCAAAATAGATCAAATATTTAAATGTAAGCCTTCAAACTATAAAATTTCTAAAAGATAACCTATCACTGACCTTTGTAAATACTTTCCTTATCACTGACCTTAGTAAAGAATTTTTGGCTAAGTTCCCAAAAGCAATTGCAACAACAACGAAAATTGACAAGTGGAACCTAATTAAACTAAAAAGCTTCCACACAGCCAAAGAAACTATCGAAGTAGTAAATAGAAACCTATGGAATGGGATAAGGTATTCACAAACTATGCATCTAAGACCTAATATCCAGAATTTACAGATAACTTAAATCTATATGCAAAAACAACTCCAATTAAAAAAAAAGTGGGCAAAGGGCATTAACAGCTACTTCTCAAAAAAAGAGATATAAGCAGCCAATAAACATGAAAAAAGTTCATCATATGTAATTATTAGAGAAATGCAAATCAAAATCAGAATGAGATGCTATCTCACACCAGTCAGAATGACTATTATCAAAATATCAAAAAACAATAGATGATATTAAGGTTCTGCACAAAAGGGAATGCTTAGACATTGTTGATGGGAGAGTAACTTAGTTCAGTCACAAAGAAAAATAAATAATTCTACCAAAAAGACACCTACACCCGTATGTTCATCAGTGTACTTTGCTTTTCACAATAGCAAAGACATGGAATCAAGTCAGGTGCCCATCAATGTTAGATTGGATTTTAAAATGTGATACATAGACACCATGGAATATTATTCAGCAATAAAAAATAAAGTCATGTCCTTTGCAGCGACATGGATGCAGTTGAAGACCATAATCCTGAGCAAATGAATGCAGGAACAAAAAACCAAATGCCATATGTTCTTACTTATAAGTGGTAACTAAACATGAGCTCTTACGGATATAAATCTGACAACAATAGAGACTGCATGCTACTAAAGTGGAGAGGGAGGCAAGGGCATAGGTGGAAAAGCTACCTATCAGAGACTATGCTCACTAAGTGATGATATCTGTACCCTAAATCTCAATGTCACACAATATTCCCACTTATAAAACCTGCACATGTACCCACTGTATCTAAAACAAAAGTTGAAATTTAAAAAATAATAACAAAAATAAATTATTGTTATACTGATAAGGTAGAATTTACATCTGCCATATTATCATGTAATTAATCTCTATGTGCCTAATATCCTTCTTTTTCTTCTGTTTCTCCATTATTGCCTTCTTTGGTGTACATGTTATCTAGTGTGCCATTTTAATTCTCTTACTAAAACAATAGTTTCCATTACTATAATAAAACCAAATATAGTAAAACAAAAAAGCGGTAAAACAGAAGATAGCTTAAGGAATAGTTGAACAAAGCCAAAATTTAGCCTTTATGTAATTGAAGTGCAATAAAGGGAAGATAGAAAAATGTGGTAGTAGGCCAGCCATGGTGGATCACGCCTGTAATCCCAGCACTTTGGGAGGCCGAGGCGGGTGGATCACAAGGTCAAGAGATTGAGACCATCCTGGTCAACATGGTGAAACCCCGTCTCTACTAAAAATACAAAAAATTAGCTGGTCATGGTGGCACGCACCTGTAGTCCCAGCTACTCGGGAGGCGGAGGCAGGAGAATTGCTTGAGCCTGGGAGGCGGAGGTTGTGGTGAGCCGAGACTGCGCCACTGCACTCCAGCCTGGGTAACAAGAGCAAGACTCCATCTCAAAAAAAAAAAAAAAAAAAAAGAAAGAAAGAAGATGAGGTAGTAGCAGTTTTGGAAAAAACATGGTGGAGAATTTTCTAAAACTGCTGAAACATATCAACCCACATATTTCAGTTCTTAGAAAACAAATCAGGAAAAAATGCATAAAAACGTAAAAGAAATAGAGAAAAGAAAGAGAAGAAGAGAGAGAGAGAGATTACAAAAGTAATCATAGTAGAACCCTTAATTTGTCCCTCTAATTAGTCTGTTGATCTGGTCTTCCCTGTTGCCAGAATCTCCCGTTCAATAAAATTGTGTCTTCTCCTTTGTCAGATTATCAATGCAACCTTTGTGAAGCTCAACAATGGGTGTTCTTTTTTCTTTCATTCTACCTCATGGAGAAGATCATTTGAAGGGCCACAAGAAGTTATTTGCTTATTTGAAGTTTTTTCCAACAGTATAGATCTCATGAATCAGATTCCCCATGCAGATGATGCCAATATTTACCAAGACTTCAAGCAGCTTTAGTGTTTTCTGTCAAGGCAATTTGCCTCTTACTGATTTTGACATCACCACAATTGTTGATTACTTTATTTACTAGCTTCACTTTCAGGTACCCCAATGCAATATATGGTTCTACAATCCTCAGCATGTTAATTGAAGCATTGTTCTCCCTTCTGTTACAGTTCTTTTCTAGCATTTCCTTTTGATTTGTTCTTAGAAATTTTATCTTTCTGCATACATTTTTCTTACATGTTATCTACTTTTTACATTAGCACCTAAATATATTAATCATAGTTATTTAAAATTTTCTATCACATAATTCCCAAACCTATATCATATCCAAATTTGCTTTGTCTTTTTAGACTCTTAGTGTGCCTTATAATTTTTTATTGAAAGCTCTTGATGACTGATGCATATGGTAATAGGAACATTTAGGTATTTTCTCACCAGTTACTGAATCCAGTGACTTCTGCTCCTAGTCAGCTAATTTTAGCTGTGATTCTACATATTTGTCTATCACTGGTTTTTAGGATGGTGGCTTGTCCTGTGACCTCAGTTCTCTGATGGATCTAAGAAAGGTCTTTGGTTATCAGTTTATTCAGTGTTTTTTCTTTAATTGTCAATGTAAGAATGATGACTTCTAAGCTTTGCACTCGTTAGATGTTGGAACTGAAACAAGAACTTCTACGTGTTGCTTTTAATACTGTGATTTTATAACAGAGAGCTATTGCTTCTATAAACACCTATATATACATTTATATATGTTCTTTCTTAACTTCTTTTAAACATATGTAGAATATTAACGTTTAATTCAAACATAATTCTACCTCTCTTTTACCCGAATTATACAAAATAAGAACTAAGCATTTTTTACCTTCTGAATTTCTTGACTTTTCCACTTCACTCCACTCAGGACTAATTATTATTTTCTAATTATTATAGATCTTTCCTGACTTTATCTAAAAGTATACAGACGCACATGTATACTTTTAAAAAAAAAGTTGAATCATGTTTTGCTCATTATTCTGTAATCTCAAGATACTTAATGCCATACAGAAAGATAGTGGAAAGAATGAAAGTAATAGGACCAAATTACATTTTGTTACATAATAACTCTACCGTAGGTGCTCTTGGCTACTTTTGTAATGGTTATCATCCACAACAGCTATTTATTGAGCATCTATTTTCTTTAAGGCACAGTAGGAGATGCTGGGAAAATAAGGATGGATTGTAGAAGTAAAACATACACATCTGGATATTGCACTAGAAATTAAAGGGAGTATGGTGTTAAAATTTTTAAAACTGCCGGGCGCGGTGGCTCAAGCCTGTAATCCCAGCACTTTGGGAGGCTGAGACGGGTGGATCACGAGGTCGAGAGATCGAGACCATCCTGGTCAACATGGTGAAACCCCGTCTCTACTAAAAATACTAAAAATTAGCTGGGCATGGTGGCGTGTGCCTGTAATCCCAGCTACTCAGGAGGCTGAGGCAGGAGAATTGCCTGAACCCAGGAGGCGGAGGTTGCGGTGAGCCGAGATCACGCCATTGCACTCCAGCCTGGGCAACAAGAGCGAAACTCCGTCTCAAAAAAAAAAAAAAAAAAAAAAAAAAAAAAAAAAAATTTTTAAACTAGCACAAATACATAACTGCTTTAAGTTCACAAGAGGAAAACATTACTATCTTGTGCAATTGCATTGTTTTCATTTGGGTAGAATATGGGTAAAAATTTAGGAATTTGGGTATGAGAGACATATAATTCAGGGAAGAAATCTTGAGCCAAGCAAATAGTAACATTTTGGTTAAACTAACTGATATTCAGCATTTATCTTGTACCTTTTCCATTCTAGAAACTATGCACATTTTAACTCATTTAATAGCAATCCCATAAGATAGATACTCTTCTTATCTCCAATTTAGCTCTGAAGAGACTGAGACTTAGAAAGAGCAATAACTTGCCCAAGTTCATGCAGGTTTTGAAGCAAAATATTCTCTAGATCCAGTGCTTTTCAAAATGCCAAATACAGAAGGTGGACACATATGTCATTTGGGAAGGGGAGAAAAGTAATGTTGGAAAAGTAAGTTAAAGCTTCATTTTGCAGGCTTCTGAATGCCAAGCTAAGTATTTTGAATATGTTTTCCCCAAGCAATGTGGAGTCAATGAAAACTCGACCACAGGAATAGCTTGTACAAAAGAGTGTTTTAAGATAATTAACTTAATAGTAGTATATGGAATGATCTGAGTCTGAAATAGACAAAAAGCAGAATAATTACTGAGAAATTTGTTTCAATAGTTAAGTAGTGAAGGGATGAGTGCCTATTTAAAGGTAATGGCAAGAAATAATGAAATCAAAGGGCAGACATTTCAGTCATATTCCTCCTTTAATTCTACCAGAACCACTGTTATTATCACACCAAAAAGAAAAAATGGCTTTCATAGTCTGAAATGTCAAACACAAAAGATCTTGCCTCTTAATCTAGCCAAATACAAGACTGGGCAGATGAAAAGATTCTCAATTGCCATTCAATGCATTTGCCAACATTCAGCACTTTCTAAAAGATGTTTTATAATATGAAATTGTAAATGATGTATATATTTGAAAAGTTGAAAGATAAAGATATTCATGATGAGGTCAAAATACATATGTTAATGTACCATATATTACCTTTAGTAAAGGAGCCATTCTCAAGAGGTAAGCAGCAAAAGTCTTTTAACTGAGGCAGCACAAATAAGAGGGGCCTCATTAAAGCATAAGCACCTGAGAAAATGAAAGAATATAAAAATAAAAGCAAGAACTGAAAAATAGATATTTTCAGGCAGAGAGCAGAACATTCAATAATATAATAAGAAAAAGCATTATAATAGAAAAAGGAAAAAGCATAAACACCTCTGGTACACAGACAAAAATAATAATTGTTTTTCGAAACCAGGAGACAGGTTCCAATTTCCATAACTTAATAAAAAGACACTTTACATGCAAAAGAAACCCAGAAGAGATTAGAGACTGAGTGATCTAAAATAATGCTTTTTAGAAGAGCCCTCTTTTTTGTCAAAATTTCACATTGTTCAATATAATCATATATGTACAAAGTAATCTAGGAACAAATTAATTTTTAGATGCCTGAATCTAACAGAAAAGGACATGTGCAAATAAATGCAGCAGGTAGTTAATAGCTGGTTTTTCCCAAGAACTGATTGTCATCTTAACATCTGAAAAAAAAATCAGGATTCTGCCTTTGGGAATATCTCTAACATATTTATACTGCTGCGGCACCTCACTAGTTAATGGACATCGATATCCTGACTCCAAAATAGAAATACTGGAAAGAGATTAAAATCAGCTCAAAGAAAATATTTCACCCTAAGAAAAATGCCATAAAATATAGTAGATTAAGGTTTCTTGAGCATAAATTGTCATGTGTATACACCTCAATTAAAAAGGAGTTTAATATTTTAAAAAATGATTCTTGTTACTTCAGTAATGTGTTCATTCTCCCCACCTCTGGTAGCAGCAGAGCTTAGCTGATAAGTTAAATATTAAAAAAAAAAAGGTTCTGCAATAGTAGAGCCAAGAGCTATTCGGGGTGGCTTAATGATCACAATTAAAGTGTGTAATTTTCCTAGAAAGAACTCCAAATCCAAATCCCACTAGCAATTCTACCTTACAGTCTTGAAAGATAAATGAACTAGATTCCAAATACCTCATTCTATAAAGGTCCTTTATACAGGACTATGACACATAGCATCATCTTAGGAAACAGGGGTGTAAAATACACAATTTAATTTGTAAAATTTTATATTCAAAATATATTTGAATGTTAAAATTGCATTTTATACCACTGTCTTCTCTTTCTATGGGTTTATACTATGATCTCAGTTTAGAATATAGAATTTTATTATGCCATTAATCAGTAGTTACTTAAAAATAAAAAATCTAGTTTCACTGAACCAATCCCTGCCAAAGCCTCATGGGCTTTCTCTCCCATCTGTGCTTAATTAGCTCATCTGGCTATCAAAATGCTGTCTACATGATTGTCACTCATTGCATGCCATGAAAAAAAATGTCCCAGATCCATGATTCATGTGGTTCCCAGTACCCTGAGAAGTACAAAAACTGTATCGTCTTGGAAAAGTTATGTAAGGACTGTACTGTATTTGGCTCATACTAAATGAAACAGTTGAAAAGTCTTTTAGAGACTTTTCAGCCTTTGGCTTCCACATTGTCATGCCCTCACCAGTATTTCCAGATTCCAAACTGACAAGTAAGAATGCCAAGTGTGATGAACAGAGTGTTTGACAGTATTTAACCACTGAAATTCTATTAGGAATTACTAGGACAAAGTTATCCCTGGTCAAGTTATTTTCAAGATGTTAACTTTGTACCCTACAGTGCTCAGCAGCTTTTCCTACAGGTGGTAAAGTTGCTTTTCTATTCTCTGTCAAATTCAAATTCAACATTGACCAAGCAAAATCAGTGTCCCAGGTACTATGCTGTCTTGCCACATAAATTATTTGACTTAATTCTTTAAAAAATTCCTAACTTGTGTGGTGTCATCATCAGTGTCTTACAGTTGCAAAAACTGATAGTAATAGAGGCTAATAAAGCAAAGAATAAAAATTTGAACCTCAATCTTGTGGTCTCTATACTTAAAGAGATTCTGTGTGTGCATGTGTTTGTGTGTGTGTATGTGTGTGTGTGTAGTATTTATGTATGTACCATTATTAGAATACTAGCTATTGACAAGACATTGCACTGTATGAAATGGGTGTGTGTGTGTGTGTGTGTGTGTGTGTGTGTGTTGCAAGGTAGAGATTATGTAGTAGATAACACATAGAGATTTAATAATTTGTCCAAGGTGACAAAGCTTTCATGTGGTAGAGAAAGATACAAACTCATAAAGGTTTGATTTTAGAGTCTACGCTCTCAGCCACTTCACTATACTACCTGTACACAGGATGCTTATTTCCATCTCCAATTTTCATTAACTTTCATCACGACTGGACCACAGCTCAGAAGAAATTTGAAGTTATTTGAATCCTACATAAGGATACGTGAGATAGACAAATATTTTCAATTATCTTCTGAAGTCAGCCAGTTTCTGTCAGATTAACAAGATGACAATGTGCAGAAAATGTTCCTTGCTTGATCTTTGCTTTGTTTTCTAAATAAAATTAAGAGATTTGCATCTGCCAATTTGTCTACTCTGTTTAGGGAAAGGCAGGGCCCGTTGATCTCACCTCTGTGGTAGAGACTGTGAAGATAGTATAGACATTCTGCTCTTGGCCTGTGTTCCATTTTCATTGAGTTTGTGTGGAACAGACAAGGAGGACAGATGCAGGGCTGTCCTACACCACATCTGACCTTTCAAACGCCATCTAGAAAAAACTGTCTGCAGTATAACACTCTGTTTAAATATGAATTCCATTCAGCACAATCACTTGGATAACTGACCATACATTACTCATGGTTTTGCATTCTTAGATATACCCTCAATTGCAGCTGTAATCTACCTTTAAATGCCATGTTTTCCCTCTGAAAAAAAAATATATTTCTCTTGAAAATTTAGCCTCAGTTCTCCAAAACAAACTTTATCAATCTCCTTTGTGTTTTTAGTAGCAACAATGAAAAAAAAAGACAATTTCTTAAATGGAGAATTGACAAGTGACAGTGATTAATGACATTTTTGTTTATTGGTTTGGCTGTAGGCCAAGTATGAAGCAGTGCTTCCCTAGACTCCTTGTTGCTAAAATTGCAGTTAAAAACAGGTGCAAAAACATTACACATAATGTAGTAAAAGAGGGCTTACATCCAAGAAAGTCTACCCATATTAGTTTATATATTTTGTACTTCACTAAAGGAGAAATGTGTATCAAATTTGTTCCAACACAGTTGGAAGCTCTACTTTCTTTTTTGGTCTACATATTGTTTAAAAAGCCAGTCAAGATAGCTGTAAAACACTTATGCTAGTTTCTATTTTATAATTATTTTTAAATTTTTGATGTCTCTTTATTTTTTAATTACTTTTTTAAGTTCCTTTTATCTTCATAGCAAATATACTAATTATCAAATCAAAGAGTATTTATTGGCCGGATGCGATGGCTCACTCCTGTAATCCCAGCACTTTGGGAGGCTGAGACAGGCAGATCAAGAGGTCAAGAGTTCAAGACCAGCCTGGCCAGCATGGTGAAACCCAGTCTCTACTAAAAATACAAAAAATTAGCTGGGCGTGGTGGCACCTGCCTGTAGTCCCAGCTACTCAGGAGGCTGAGGCAGGATAATTGCTTGAACCCGGCAGAAGGAGGTTGCAGTGAGCAGAGATCGCACCATTGCACTTCAGCCTGGGCGATAGACTAAGACGCCGTCTCAAAAAAAAAAAAAAAAGGTATTTATGAAACAGTAGCTTCACTTTCCTCTTTTTTTTCTATAGGACATAGTCTCTGTCCTTGAAAAGCTTCCTTTCCGATTAGAAAAAAAAAAAAAAAAAGAAAAACTTTCCGCATGGGCTGTTCTCTTCCTTAATTAGACTATAGCTCCTGCAGTCCCATTAACATCCCATACACTTTAGTTACACTATTTATTACTCTTTCCACCATTTCATTCCTTAGATTCCATATTTGTAATATTAATGCATCAAATGTTCACATTAAATTTATTGCCTGTGATGTCCCCTTCGGAGAGAAGGAAAAGTCAACTCAGGCTTTCACAGTCTACAGACACAGATAAAGGAGGTAAAAGACAGGGAAAACACAGCGACTCATTTTCATTGAGGGAAAAATAAAGTGGAAAACTTCAGATGAAAAAGCCCATAACACACAAGTACTCAAACAGGTACATTGGATTAATAAATATATAGACGTATCTGGTAAGCCAAAATAGGCTTGTAAAGAAAACATCATAATTTTAAAATATGTATATTCATTTTATTTATTATCAGACATCTTGGGGCCATGTTGAATGTTCCGCAATATTTTCTAAGAATCATTCAAGTGCTCTAACATGTTATGTGAATTTCTCCTGACATACTCTCTGGATTTGAATATTATTAAAGTATTTATTTCTATCAATTAAATGAATATATCTCCTATGAAACCAGTACCCAGACTCAGGTTTGCAACCCCCTACTGTACACTGATATTGTGAGAAAGAAATAAAGTTGTAATAGCAATAACTTTAATATGTTAAAATTTTGCTATGACTTTTATAGTTCTTTACCCTTAAGGCATTTTTACACCACAAAAGTTGAACAGAGAATTTGAAGCAACACCAGAATCCTCACCAACTGCTCAAAATGTAGTTCAGTCAAACATATCCAAACCATCAATCCCCATTTCATTGTCAAAATTACCCTATAATCAAACAAACTAGCTGAGTAGTTTCCAGCCTCAGGAAATTCAATCCATTAGGAGCATTTGAAAGTGAGTGGGGACATTTTAAGCTGTCTAGCAAAATGATGAATTGTTCCAACAAAATTTCCAGTGGCACCCCTACTGAAAATAACTGCCTGAATTTAGCTCTTTCTCCATAAAAATAAAATAACCCTAAAATCTAGAAAAGAAATGTCCTACATAAGCCAATGTCCACCACAGTTTTGTGGACACCCAAGGGTATCCCCAATTATCTCAAGTGGAGTAATGACATTTTGCAAAAACTCCTCAAAATGAAGATTTAAGACCTATTTAAAATGAAAATTTGTGTTGCATTTTATGGTGAGAAGGTCTTGAGATCAAGCTAGATAAGGAACCAAAACTTCCTGTTCAAGAGCCTGCATTATATATCCTATTACTTTACAGCCTTCTTGCAAAAAGTGGGATATTGTAAATCATCTACAGCTTTGTGAGATCAAACCGATGGACTAAACGAGTGGATAAATATTTTGAACAATGCAAAGTGCTGTAAAGGATATCAAAATGAACCAGGCATTTTCCCGTTCTTGTTTAGCTTCACAGTAAATTGAAGAAAAACTGGTAACTATTACAAAAAATTGAATAGAATAAGGACCTTTAGAATACAGAAATCAAACCTACTGAAGGTTTCTCTTGAGAATTCTGAGTATCACCCAGGTGATAAGGTGACAGGCAAAATTTTGTCTCTTGTATGACTGTTTCATAAAAGAAAGTAGGTGAGCAGAAATGAAGTTGAATGTTGTTTCTAATGAATTTGTTCCACAGTATAATAATTTTTAGTAAATTTATAACATCAATCAATCCATGAATTTGAGACAAAAATGATGTTGAGGTAAGAAGTTATGAAAGTTTGATTCTTAGCTTTATTTTTTAAAGATTTTAAATTGTATTATGTATTACCTTTGGGACTTTATTAGAAAATGTTTCCTTTTACTCATTTACCCATTCATTAACTCATCATGAAAATAGTTTCTGTCATACAGATTCATGGGCAAAACAGTTTGCCCTGTTCTAGACAATTTGGGAGCAGAGACACATAAAGCAAAAGACCTTAAAAGACCTACTCTCTAAGAGTTTACAACTTTCAATTCCTCTTTGACAAAATAATAAAACACTCCACAAAGATGTTGATTTGACAGCAAATAAATTATTGCTGATGTATTATATTAGGTCACTACTATATCTTAATATAAATCGAGAGATGCCATATAGAGAGAGTAAAATAAATGTCAAATGTATTGCATTCCACACTGTCCTAAGTGCTCTTATGAAACCACAAATTAGCCTGAAATAGCCTAATCATTTCTCTATTCACCAAAAAAGGGGTGACACCAAGTTTTCATTCTCTCAGATAAACGTTCATAATTTGCCATTTTTATTCTGATCCCAGATTTCAAATAGGCATTCCAATCTAAAGTAATGACAAAAAGAAGCAAAACTGCAACATTAGAATGATTGACACTTTTATGGTATCTTCAGCAGACATATTCAGTAAAATAATTTTGTATGTCTTCTTTTACTTTTCTACTATTATTCTGTCAGTCTTCAGTTGGATACAAACTTAAAAATACGATTGTCACAAAAGTCTATCCCCTCCTCTCAGATCTTTAATGCATATATATATATATATATATATATATATATATATATGGTGTGCGTATATATATATAAAACAGGTATAGGTATGTAGATGTATGTATATATGCATTTATTTACTGGCACACACCATTTAGATGCATATACTTAGATAGACAGATATAGAAAGAGAGAGAATAAGAAAGGAAGAACAGAAAAAAGGAAGGAAGAAAGAGGAAGAGGGGAGGGAGGGAGGGAGTAAAGATATCTTTACCACGTTCAAATGTGTAGACCCAACATTGTATAACTTTATTTTAGGAAACTTCATTCCTAAGAAAAGACAGCCATGTTCCTTTTTAAAGTTCTTAAACCATGGATACCATTTTTCAGGGACTAATGTTTCAAACTGAATTACTTAGGCCTTTGGATGTTCCTCTTTTTTCTTGCCGTCTGTCTCTGGATAACTTCACAGATCAGCACATCAATCAAAAAACTAGAAAAAAATGTTAAGAGATGAAATTAAAATCTTTAAATTCATTTTGTGCATATCTCTGGGCAGGAGCTTTGGTAAGTGAAAAATTAAAAATGACTACTGCCTCATTGCATTTGGGTTTGTTTGCTTAATTTTAACAGAGACAGCCTAAAACAAACACACTAAAACTGGCTCCCCTTCAAACTAAGATCCATCCCCTCCCTCTCCTTTTAAATCAGGTCTGCTGAAAAACTGCCTTCACCCACAGTTTCCCTTACTGGTTCTCTGGCATTCTGTTCACACCCCTATCATTCTATTGAAATTTCTTTCTCAACAGCCATCTATAGGCTATTCTTTGTCAAATGCAATGACCTTTTCTCGATTTTCTCATTTTACTCCCTGCTGCATTTTTCATTCCAGAGCATTTTCTCCCAGGATCTCTTCTCTCCTGGTCTTTGCAAAAAGTCTCACAGCTGTCTAGTACTCTATCCTTTCTGAATATTGGGCATTCTCCTTCCAACCAATCAGCAGGCCTTACACACACACACACACACACACCCACCCACACCCACCCACCCCTTACAATCAGCTTTTCAGTGTTTTAATCGTAAATATGAATGGAAAGCTATAGATCATAGGACATTTGAAGAAAGTCTTCAATGTGAAATAGCACAGAAAACATAATGGAAATTAGATTTGACAAAATGTACTACATAGGAAAAAAAGCAAAGCAGCAACAAAACTTCTTTCTTGGTTTAGTGATTTCTTCTAAGTTTGTATCCTTTGCCATATGCAGTTACTGAAGTCCCTGCTTATATAACTTAGTGGTCAGATAATAACTGGCCAGAGTTTTCCTTAAATGCCTGAAAGCAATGTTTCCCAGTCATTGACAAAGTAATCTGTGCGCATTTTGAGGCACATTTTTAACCCTCAGGCCCATTGGTTTATAGCTCTGCCTTAGCCTTCATTTCCTTCTTAAGGTGCAACTGCAAGATGATACAGATATTAAATCACAGGGCCCCAGTTCTTTGCTAACCATACACATAACCCTTAGCATGAACACAACTGTTAACATGTGCATCACCCTCTAGAATCCCAGAGACATGCTTGAGGTTTTCAAAGTCCCTATAGACATCTCATTTCCCTATATTTTTCTGTCAAGCTTTTTCACTTCTCTCTTGTTTGCTCAAACTTTTACTCAAGGACCCACAATGTTAAAAAAAAAAATTTGCCTCAATGCATGTCTTTCAGTGGTATTTTACTTTTTCTACTGTATCACTCTGATAAAAATAAAACAAAAATAACTAAGTAAATAAACATTTAACAAATTAATAAATACTGAAAACTTCATAATATTTTCATATGTTTAATGGTGAACTACACTTTGGTTAATCTCTCCCATCCTACAAGTCAAGTGCACAGGCTGTTTTTTCAAGGAAGCCCCCTTTAACTTCCCATCAACCTCCAACAGTGTTTTACACTACTGCACAGCCCTCTGAATGTATTCAATGAAACATCACAGTCTCTGTATCTCAGTATTGGTATAATCCTTTGACTACTGCTGTTAGCCTAGCTAGGGTATAAGTTGCCCTAAGGCAAGAACATATCTGCTTTGCTTACCTCTGTATCCTTACCACTTACTTTACTTGCTGTCACATAATAGAGTGTTAAAAGTGTTGAATAATTACAGCTCTACATTCTAGCCATAGAGAATTCACCTAATTCCATGACTTTATTTCCTCTACATACATGCATAATTCTGAAGTCTCCAGAGGTCCATATGCTAAATTCCTGTCTGCTGAACATCTCCCCGATGGAGTTCCATCAGGAACTCAAACCTAAATGTCTCCCTTTTCAAATATGCTTCTCTTTTTCCTATGCCAACATATTTCTATGTACCCCACAGCTGCTACCATGCTTAGAACATATTGATTATTCTAAATCAATTTATGAACTTACAATTACTTTCATAAAAGCTGACATATTTCTCAAATCTTGAGACTCTATACTATTTATTTTCTATACAATGATAAACAGATAAGTCAAATATCTAGTTATTTGCTATTTCCCATAAAAATAACATTGAGGAGCTCTATTTTATCAAAACTTGTAAGTCATCAAATTGCTGTGCTGTAGCACCAACATGGAAATCTGATGCTATAGTATGAACTAAAGTAGCTTACCATATGGTAGTTGTTTACTTATTATAAATTTATACACAAAGAGACTTATTTGTCAAACAAAATATACATATTTTCTTTTACAAATTTTATTGTAACCTTATTTTTATTTATCTTTAAATGTATTTTAAATAACTATAATAATAAAGAAATCCAGGTACATGATTAAAATTTTAAATAGAACAAAAGGGTAATGAAATTCTAATGTTTATAGTGTTTGTATTTTTTAAAATTATACATTAAGTTCTGGGATACATGTGCAGAATGTGCAAGTTTGTTACATAGGTATACATGTGCCAGGGTGGTTTGCTGCACCCATAAACCTGTCAGCTATATTAGGTATTTCTTCTAATGCTATGCCTCCTCTAGACCTCCAACTCCCAACAAGCCCCAGTGTGTGATGGTCCCTTTCCTGTGTCTATTTGTTCTCATTGTTCGACTCCCATTTTTGAGTGAGAACATGTGGTGTTTGATTTTCTGCTCCTGCGTTACTTTGCTGAGAATGATGGTTTCCAGCTTCATCTGTCTCCGCAGAGGACATGAACTCATCCTTTTTATGGCTGCATAGTATTCCATGGTGTATATGTGGCACATTTTCCTTATCCAGTTGATCATTGACAGGCATTTGTGTTGGTTCCAAGTCTTTGCTATTGTGAATACTGCAGCCGCAATACACATATGTGTGTATGTGTCTATAGTAGAATAATTTATAATCCTTTGAGTATATACCCAGTAATGGGATTGCTGGGTCAAATGGTATTTCCAGTTCTAGAACCTTGAGGAATTACCACACTGTCTTCAATTCAACAATATGTGAACTGAGTTATACTCCCACTAACAGTGTAAAAGCATTCCTGTTTCTCAACATCCTCTCCAGTATCTGTTGTTGCCTGACTTTTTAATGATGGCCATTCTCAATGGCATGAGATATTCTCTCATTGTGGTTTTGATTTACATTTCTCTAATAAACAGTGATGATGAGCTTTTTTTCATATGTTTGTTGGTTGCATAAATGTCTTCTTTTTTTTTTTCTTCTTTTGAGATGTGGCTGTTCATATCCTTCACCCACTTTTTGATGGATTTTGTTGTTGTTGTTGTTGTTGTTGTTGTTGTTGTAAATTTGTTTAAGTTCCTTGTCGATTCTGGATATTAGCCCTTTGTCAGATGGATAGATTTCAGAAATTTTCTCTCATTCTCTATGTTGCTTGTTCACTCTGATGATAGCCTCTTTTGCTGTGCAAAAGCTCTTTAGTTTAATTAAATCCCATTTGTCAATTTTGGCTTTTGTTGCCATTGCTTTTGGTGTTTTAGTCATGAAGTCTTTGTCTATGCCTATGTCCTGAATGATATTGCCTAGGTTTTCTTCTAGGGTTTTTATGATCTTAAGTCTTATATTTAAGTCTTTAATCCATCTTTAATTTATTTCTGTATAAGATGTAAGGAAGGGATCCAGTTTCAGTTTTCTGCATATGGCTAGCCAGTCTTCCTAACACCATTTATTAAATAGGAAATCCATTTCCTATTGCTTGTTTTTGTCAGGTTTGTTAAAGGTCAGATGGTTGTAGATATGTGGTTTTATATCTGAGGCCTCTGTTCTGTTCCATTGGTCTATATCTCTGTTTTGGTACTATTACCATGCTGTTTTTATTACTGTAGCCTTGGAGTATAGTTTAAAGTCAGGTAGGGTGATGCCTCCAACTTTGTTCTTTTTGCTTAGGATTGTCTTGTCTTTGCTGTACAGGCTCTTTTTGATTTCATATGAAATTTAAAGTAGTGTTTTTTTTTAATTTTGTGAAGAAAATCAATGGTAGTTTGATGAGGATAGCATTCAATCTAATTCAGTTCAGCAGACAGTTAGGAATTTAGTATAATTACTTTGGGCAATATGGCTTTCATGATATTGATTCTTCTTATCCATGAGCATGGAATGTTTTTCCATTTGTTTGTTTACTCTCTTGTTTCCTTGAGCAGTGGTTTGTAGTTCTCCTTGAAAAGGTCTTTCACATCCCTTGTAGGTTGTAATCCTAGGTATTTTATTCTCCTTGTAGCACTTGTGAATGGGGTTCACTCATGATTTGGTACTCTGTTTGTATATTATTTGTGTGTAGGGATGCTTGTGATTTTTGGCACATTGATTTTGAGTGCTGAGACTTTGCTGAAGTTACTTAACAGCTTAAGGAGAATTTGGGCTGAGGCAATGGGATTTTCTAAATATTCAGTCATGTCATCTGCAAACACAGACAATTTGACTTTCTCTCTTTCTATTTGAATACCCTTTATTTCTTTTTCTTGCCTGATTGCCCTGGCCAGAACGTCCAATACTCTGTTGAATAGGAGTGGTGATAGAAAGCATCCTTGTCTTTTGTCAGTTTTTGAAGAGAATGTTTCCAGATTTGCCCATTCAGTATGATATTGGCTGTGGGTTTGTCTAAAAAAGCTCTTATTAGTTTGAGACACATTCTATCAGTTCCTAGTTTAGTGAGAGCTTTTAGCATGAAGGGGTGTTGAATTCTATTGAGGGCCTTTTGCGCATCTATTGAAATTATCATGTGGTTTTTGTCATTGGTTCTGTTTATGTGATGGATTATGTTTATTGATTTGCATATGTCAAACCAGATTTGCATCCCAGGGATGGAGTCAACTTGATTGTGGTGGACAAGCTTTTTGATATGCTGCTGGATTCAGTTTGCCAGTATTTTATTGAGGATTTTTTCATTGATGTTCTTCAGGAATATTAGCCTGAAATTTTCTTTTTTTGTTGTTGTGCCTCTGCCACGTTTTGGATCAGGATGATTCTGGCCTCATAAAATGAGTTAAGGAGCAGTCTTTCTTTTTCTATTGTTTGGAACTGTTTTAGAAGGAATAGCACCAGTTTCTCTTTGTACCTCTGGCAGAATTTGCCTGTGAATCCATCTAGTCCTGGGATTTTTTTTATTTGTAAGCTATTGATTATTGCCTCAATTTCAGGACTTTTTATTGGTCTATTCAGGTATTTGACTCCTTCCTGTTCTAGTCTTTGGAGGGTGGATGTGTCCAGAAATTTATCCATTTCTTCTAGATTTTCTAATTTATTTGCATAGAAGTGTTTACAGTATTCTCTGATAGTAGTTTGTATTTCTGTGGAAACAGTGGTGACACCCTCTTTATCATTTTTTTTTTTTTTTGGTATCTATTTGACTCTTTTTAAATTCTTTATTAGTCTGGCTACTGGTCTATCTATTTTGTTAAACTTTTCAAACCCAGCTCCTAGATTCACTGATTTTCTGGAGAGTTTTTCATATCTCTATATTTTTCAGTTCTGCTCTGATATTAGTTATTTCCTATCTTCTGCTAGCTTTTTAATTTGTTTCCTCTTGCTTCTCTAGTTCTTTTAATTGTGATGTTAGAGTGTCAATTTTAGACCTTTCCCGCTTTCTTCTATGGGCATTTAGTGCTATAAATTTCCCTCTAAACATTGCTTTAGCTGAGTCACATATTTTCAATGCATTTGCAAACCTTTTCACGCATACACATCAAAACACACATCTTTTGTTTTCACTTTATAGAGAACATGTAATAAATAGTAATCACGGATTCTATATACAGTGTAGCTGGAAGCAATTTGTTCCTTTGCAAGGTAATGGAAAGTAAAAATTCTTGTCAATGGAAAATAGAAAGGAACTGAAAATAGTCTATGTGATAGGATAAATGTTGCTCTGATGTGTTTGTGGCTCTAACGTAATTTGAGTGTAATTATGACAGTATTTTCTAAGTGATATGTTGGTGCCCTGGGGAGAGAGGAAGCCACAAAAAAGCAAAGCTAATCATGGTTTGATTTTTCAGTATAAATTGCTTGCTTCCTTTGTCATATTGTCACTTACAGATCTCCTTTCTTTACACTGAATCCCACAGCAACTTGGAGAGTTTTCCTTGGAAAAGAACATCAGAATAGCTCATATGAAACAAGGAAATTGTAACCGAAAGTAGAAAAAGAAATATAACTTGCAGTTTCCATTCACTCATTTGATAATTTTTTGTAGGTTGTAGGATATATAAAGAGGCAATTGCACAAGAAAAGGAAATTGGTGATTGGTCATATTGAAGGGAAAGAAAAATACTTTTTTGGGAAAACAATATTTAAAAATTTTCAAGATACGGGTTTTTAATTTAATGTGTTTCTTCAGTGAAATCTCAACTCTTGAAAAATGGGTCCTATTTATACTCATCAATTTGTATAGTTTCAGCCAATATTAAAGGACTTTTGAATTATTAAAGGATGGTTTAATTCAGAAGATCTTCTAGGGAAGGACATCATCCAAGCAAACAATAAAAACTAGAACTTAAATTCAGAGATGAAAATCAAATGTTGAGGATGGAGAATTACCCTGGAAAACCAGGTTCCTAGATGACTTCTAAACCAGATCTCAGCCACTCATTGTGGACTACTTTTAGAGAGATATGATATCTGACTTTTTTAAGCCATAATATTTTGGAGTCATGTTGCTACAATAGCCTACCCAATAACTAATACCAAAATGGGAAATTAAAATAGATTTCCATTTAAAACAACCTAAAATATAAGGCATTGGTTCAGGAAATAGTAAGAACACAGATATTGCAGACTTGAATGCTATGAGCCTTGTAATATCATGTCCAAATATTTTAAACTGTCCCCTGCAATAACTAAGAAAGTAGACCACATGCAACCCTGAGGCTTAAAGATAAAAACAGAAAGTTGCAGTGTTTTGATGTTTCCTTAATGCATTTGGAAAGGTGTTATAAGAAAGGGCCCAGCCAAAAATTGATACATTGCATACCAGAAATTGAACAGACTAGAATTCTATAAGGAAAATTTTTATCTGTCTTTAGCCTCAGTTGGATAGTCCAATAAATAATAGGCAGGTTATGGAAATTCATCTGCTTATGTAACTCACACAATAGAAAATAACTCCAGACATTTGTCAGCATCTCTCTTGATGACTTCTCAAAAAGAGAAATGGGAACTAGCCTACTGGTAAAGATTAGATTAATGGTTACTATCTTTTCAAATAGTAACCGTTAAAGCAAGGAAGAAAGGAAAGGATCCTAGAACAGAATTCAGTATTTAATACAGGCTTAGATAATTAAGTCCAAATATTAACTGTGGTAAGGCTAATGCCACATGAAAATTAATGGAACTATATTCATATGAATGCAAGTATGTTTTTTAAAAAAATTTACAGTCACCTGGGCACAGTGGCTCATGCCTTTAATTCCAGCACTTTGGGAGGTTGAGATGGGAGGATCACCTGAGGTTAGGAGTTTGAGACCTGCCTGACCAACATGATGAAACCCCGTCTTTTATAAAAATATAAAAATTAGCTGGGTATGGTGGTGTGCACCTGTAGTCCCAGCCACAGAACAAGGAAGAACTTCCTAAAGGATCAAGTCAGAAGTCACAGAAAACAATGCTCAAAATTATATCTTTCCAAAAACCAAAACTAGTGCCTGATAAAGAAATTTATTTCATTGTCAGAGTGGATAATTTTTGTAATTTTTGTTCAGCAGGATTTCAACATTGATAATACCTTGTAACTGTCATGTCTTCCATTTTTCCCTTTCTCAGATGAAAAGTTGTTTTAGCATTTATCATATACTGCTCTCCCTTGGTGAACGTGATTTCATGGGAAAAGAGTGAGCAAAGGCACTTTTATCACCAAAAGGAACAGAATGTGAAAAGTGCCAACCACCCTTCAGGATGCATTTTTCTCTCAATTATTTGTCCCCACTTAGTGTTAGCTGAACACACATCTACTCAACTAGAGAATGTTTTCCAGCCTCCCGTCAAGCTAGGTGTCAAGTGACTAAGTTCAGGAACAAACGGATATCAATAGAAATTATATGCTCAATTTCCAGGTCATTTATTTTAAAGATGAAGCTTACTGTTCTAGATTTTCTCCCTTCCCATGGGCTGGAAATATTAACATGACATTGGTGAACTTATTTTTATTATGAGGTATTAGTCCACTTTCACACTGCTATAAAGATAGTAAGCAGAACTGGGTAATTTATAAACCACAGAAGTTTAATTGACTTACATTTCCTTACGGCTGGGGAGGCCTCAGGAAACTTACAATCATGGCAGAAGGCGAAGGAGAGGCACTTGCCTTCTTCACAAGGCAGCAGGAGGGACAGCATGTGACGGAGGAACAGTCAAACAGTTACAAAGCCATCAGATCACATGAGAACTCAAATCATAAGAACAGCATGAGGAAAACCACCCCTACGATTCAATCATCTCCCTCTGTGAGGCTTACAATTCAAGATGAGATTTAGGTGGGGACACAGAGCTAAATCATATCACATTGTGATGACTATAATCAGATAAGCAACCTTAAGTACAGAAATAGAAACTGCATGTTGACAACAGAACTTGAGTCATGCCAACCTCAACCTGCCAACTTAGGTTTCTGAATGAACTTTTAGAGCAGAATCTGCTTAGCCTTTCTGAAACGTTATGGGAAAGAGTGACATTCTCATTTTATTTGAGTCACTATATTTTAAGAGTATCTTTGTTATTACAGCTTAGCTTATGATGACTACATTTGCCTACTACTTCTGCTTTGCAAAACCTGTGTTAAAAGCTAATTTGATTTCATATTCTTGGCTCTGCCTCAGCAGCTCTATAATCATGGCTATGCCCCAAGCCAAATGAGATGGTAAATATTACGTGACAACTCTTCTGGGCCACCATGCCCAGATATTCGGTCAGACATTATTCTGGATGTTTCTGTCAAGGTGTGTTTCGGCCGAGATTAACATTTCAATCAGTGCACTTTGAGTCAAACAGATTATCCTTCATAGTGTGGGTGAGGCCCCATCCAGCTGCCTGAAGGCCTTAATACAACAAAGACTGAGCTTCCCCTAGTAGGAAGGAATTCTTCCAGCAGACTGCCTTTGAACTGGAACTGCAACCATTCCTTGAATCTTCAGCCTGCCAGCCAACCCCGTGAGATTTTAGATTTTTCAAGCCTCTACAATCATGTCAGCCAATACACATACATACATACACACACACACACACACACACACACACACACACACACACATCATTGGTTCTGTTTCTCTGGAGAACTCTGATTAATACACCTATCCTGCTACTTCTCAGTCTTTACTATCATTATGAAATGACCATTTTTCTATTGACAGCCTGTATCTCAACTTTGGATTACCTCTACCTTCTCCAAATATGTATTAAAGATTTATTGTGTACCAGACTCTAGTTTTGAAATACAAATGAGTCTCTGTCATGTGGAGAAATACATCATAGTGGAGAAGATAAATAATTAATCAATCAACAATATGGAGAAAGTGATATGAAGGAAAAATAGCAGAGGAAAGAACTCAAGAACAACTAAAAGGGACTGTTTATTTACAGAAGGAGAAGTTTTCTCAGGGGAGGTTTTCTTGATTAGATTATGCAAAAGTTGATCAACAATATTTTGAAGTGGAGTTGGTCACAAAGAAACTTTTCTAACAAAAACTTCTGGGCTGAGGAAATAGTAAAGATAAAGTTCTCATACTGATAGAATTCTTGGTGTGTTTTAGAAAAGTCTGTTTGGATTGTGATGAATGGAATGCCTGATAATTAAGCTGGAAAGAGGTTTCTATTTTTGAGATTCTAAATTGGCCATAATATAGACCTTAAACTAGGGATAAGAAATGTCCAAGAGTAAATTTCCACTGTAGTGTATCAATTTTAAAATTTCTAAATATCCTTGAGAGTCATTCCAAAATAAAGTCTCTTCTAGGTGTAGACATGTTGATAATTAGTCAAGAAATACGCCTGTAAATTTTCCCTAACTAATGATGAGATAAATGTTTTGTGTCATATTTATATAGTTGCATGCTACTTTATACCTATATCTATATCTATATCTATATCTATATCTATATAGTCCTAGAACTTTAAACTATTTAGAACTAAAGTAGACTAACCTAGTCTCAAATGCACTTTAGGAAAAAGGAGAAAGACCATGAACTCGGACCTAAGCAAAAGAAGCATCCTTTGTCCCAAGCCCAGGACAGTGAGAAGGTAAAACCAGTCATTAGGGAAACAGAGTGAGGAGATTAAGTTCCAGGCTTTCTCATGAATGTGGAGATTTTTCTTAGTTACCAGTAGAGAGGATCTGAGTTGTATTTTATTAAGGAGATAGCAGTTTTCTTAACCATGTATAGACTTGTATCCAATCTTACATTTCTGGCTTTTAGTGCTAGAGTGTCCATTTAATCTTGCTTTGATGAGCAGGAATTATTAGAAGAGGAGAAAGTTGAGAAATAGAGCCTCAAGTTGTAAGGCATTTCCCTCTTTCTTTACCATTAAATGACAGCCTCAGGAGGGTGAGGCCTCATTGCAAATATTGTTCTAAATTAAACATATCAGTAGGCTGTCTCTTGCCATCAAACACAATCCAAACTCCCCAAGTTGGTAAGCTACAGAGAATCTGAATGCTGACAGAGGTTATATTCAAACACCTACTTTGCCTTCTAGAAAGCTGTATAAAATAGCAGCCATCCTGCATGAGGTGGCACTCTCAAACATAACTAAAAAAGGTTTTATTTTAAAAAGATTATTTATTAGCAGAGGTGTGTAAGACATAGGTTTAAGGGTACCATATAAAAAAGGAAAGTATCCCAAGGCTCAGTAGCATCTTCTATTACCAGTCCATGTCCAAAAGGACAAAAGGAGGGAAACTTGTTAAAACCCAGAGGAACACATCACAGACGTTAAGCAACTTTGAGAAACAGTACAGCTCAGTGTAAGGATGGGGATACAACCTAACAGAGAGGAGAACAGGACTATAAATGCCTAACTTCACTCTCCTCACTCCTTTGAATATCCTATCACCAAACCCAAGTGAGAAAATTAGAGAATACAAGAATCATAATATGATCTAGGATGGTGAACAGGACAGGGAAGGGTCAAAAACTAACCTGGAAGGACAAATGAAAACTATTGAGCACTTTTCTCCCTCTCTCTACAGAAGAGTATTTTTTCCCACGGTTGTTTCAACAAGCAGCGTCTCCATAAATGTGAGTGGTAACTATTCCTTTCATCCTGTTATTGATACAGATACTAGGACAGAGACAGGTTCATAACTATGCCCATTACATGCAGTGTTCTGAAGGAAGGAAAGCTTTCTATCAATAGATTAGCTGCTATTTCCTCAGGAAGAACAGTGAAGTGGAAGTAGGACAGAGATATCGAAAATGTTTCTATCAATAATCTCCAATTAAGAGAACTGAGGTCTTCTTAACTACGAACTCAAAGAAAGAACTCTAAGGAGGAGCATCTTTTTAGTTATAATGGCCACAAATGTTAGTATCTGAAGTTAATAATTTTCAAAAGAGAAAAATATCCAGGCACATTTGTCACTTTCATAATACTTAGACTTATTTTGTCATTTTTTAAAGAATACTGCAGTTAATATTGGAAATATATTTGCCTCCTTCTTGGGCTGAGGATTCTCAGCCTGACCTTAGACCATTCTTTACGGATTTGCAAAGTGAAGCCCTAAATGAAAAGATGAGTCTTTTCAGTTCTTTCTAAAGGTCACCATGCTGAAGATCATAGTAACCTTTAATTTGTGAGTCCCAAGGCACCAGAAACACCCATGTAATATAAACTGAGATTTTTCTTTATTTTGTTATCTAGTGTTAATCAATAAAGTTCACGTTTTCAAATACACACGTATTTTAAATCAGAGAAACTGTATGTATGTTGTACATAATTAAGTAAAATTAATCCTCCCTATTTTTAACTTCTATTCTTATGAACAAAAGTAAAGGAAAGAAAACCCAAATCATTCAAGTGAGATTTTGTATCAGTCAAATGTCCAGGATGAAAAACGTAAGTTTCTTTGTTTTTCTTATACTGAAACACCCACACAACAGCATAATACTATAGCATAATTTTTAGTTGTTTATATTTCACTTAGATACAGAGTAAATTATGTCGGTATGTAATCATATTATAGTATCTTTAAGGGTTTTGACATATTTTAATTTACATCACAGATTGCACAGATGGTAGTACAATTTCTAAACAATAAAAAAATTAACACCAAAAAAAGAAGCTTTGATTTGACATCATTAAAAAAATACCATGAACAAAATATGAGGCCAAATAGCAAACAGACAAAAACGGCTACAATAACATTATATATACATTTTAATACACAAAGCAGCCAACCAATAAATTCTAAGAATCAAAAAATACTCAATGTAAAAATAGAGAAAACCAAAGAGTTTAATCATACATCAAATTTATCCACTTCACTCAGTTTCTACCTTAGTTCTAATTATCGTAATTTTTCTTTCTCTCAGAATATGAAATAGCCTCCTGTAACAGTCTTCTAATAGTCTTCACCCTTGCCTTTTCTAATCAATTCATTATCCATGGATCAGCCAAATAATCTTAACACATTAATTTGATTGTGTTCTTTCTACTAGTTTAAAATTTTTATTGTGTACCATTACCTTTAGATCAAATTCAAAATTCCAATCAATAGTTACTTTATCCTTCATGAGGTTGTGATAGTTAATCTTACCTGTCAACTTGACTGGACTAAGAGATACCCATTTCTGGAAATATCTATCAGAATGTTTCTGGAAGAGATTGGTATTTGAATCAATAGAATAAGTAAGGAGTGTCTGCCCCAATTATTGTGGGTGGGCTCCATCCAATCAGCTGAGGGAACACATAAAATGAAAAAAAAAAAAAAAAAGAGGACGTAAATTCTCTTTCTCTCCCTGACTTGCTCTCTTTATCTGTCTCTTCTGAAGCTGGGACATTCATGTTCTCCTGTCCTTGGAAACCAGAACTCCAGGTTTTGCCGCCTTTGGACGTTAGGACCTGCCCCAGCAGCCCAGATTCTCAAGCCTTTGACCTCAGACCGAGAGCTACACCATAGGCTGCTGTTTCTCTGGCATTCAGACTTGAGCTGAGCCATGCCACCAGATTCCCTCACTCTTCAGCTTACAGATGGCATAGCACTGGAATTCTCAGCCTCTATAATGACATAAATGCCCTGTCATCTATCCATGTATCTAATCTTCTACTAATTCTGTTTCCCTAGAGAACCCTAATACAGAGGTTGTTTCTAAATAGTCCACTGTGATTTCTTCCCCTGCCACTCCCCTTTCTCCCAGTGAGCAAGTTCTGATCCAATAATATCAGTCTTATGTGCATTCATGGAACATTCAAGCTTGTTCCTATCTTAGGCTTACTCAGTGTCTCCGAAAAGCTCTCCCTTCACAATGGCAAATGACTCACTCCCTAACTTAATTCTGGCCCTTGCTTAAATATTCTGTTCTTTCACATCTGAGGCTTTTAGCATGTGCTGCAAAATCTTCCTTAAATTTTATATATATTTCTTTTCAAAAATCTGGCTGTTTATTATTCTCCTTTCTCCAATTATATGTAAACTTTATGAAAACATCCTTCATAAACTTCAAGTTTGAAAGGTACTTCTTATTTCTGGTTTTAAAATAAAGGCTATCTGCTTCTTTACTTAGAAATTATACCAAATAAATTGATCAATGAGAAACTAAAACTTAAGTTTTATCTTCTATAGTAGATGGGAATATCTATACTGCAGGCTGACTTTTGTGACATTCGCCAAATTCTTGCCTCCCAGTATATATACTCTTTTTAATTCTCTTATGAGAATATGATAGACCATCACATCCATGATTAGGTTACTAATCAACTGACTTTGTCAAAGGGAAATTTTCCTGAATGGGCTTGAGCCAACCTGATGAGCCTTTAGAAAAGAGTAAAACATCAGAGACATTCTCCTTCTAGAATCCAAAATTAAAAAAAAACAAAAACAAAAACAAAAAAAAACTAACATGTTTTGGGAAAAGAAACATGACAAGGATGGGGGATAGATCCTACAAACTGATGAACTCCCTTACAACTGCAGGGAACTCAATTCTACCAACAACCAGTAAGCTTGGGGAGAACCCTGAGTCTTAGATAACAGTCTCTGCTAGTACCTTGATTTAATCCCAATAATAACCTTAGCTAAGAGCTCACTGTAGGTGTGCTTAGTATTCTGACCTACAGAACTGTAAGATAATAGATTTATGGATTTTTCTTTAAGTTGCTGAAATCATGGTAACTTGTTACACGGTAATAGAAAGTTAATATGTTCTGTATAGAACACACATTATAAAGAACTTTCAAATTTAGCGGAAGTGAAATAAAAAGCATAGAGATAGGCTAGGACAGAAGGCTTGTAGTCATTCATAGAATTACATCATACACACTTAGCAGGGAAAAAAATCAACAACCCATAGCTTGAACAATAAGAACTAGTTGCCCAGGCTGATATTTAAAATTCTACGGTATCTTTTTTTTCTACCTGGAGAATTAGAAAAACCAGGCTTAAATAATACATCACATTGACCTCTTAAATTTGGTATAACAGATGAAGAAAAAAATTGGAAAGTCCTGAATAGCCTAAGAGTTGCTGATCTCTGCTGGATTACGATGAAATAAAAGATAAACTAACTCACATAAGTACAATCTTCCATCATAAGAAACTTTGGTAAGAATAGACAGAATTCTGTCTAGCCTAAAATATGGCCCTAGTTCTTCCCATGAGCATGAATGACCAAGGAATATTTCACCTTATAAGAGAAATGCTAAAAAGGAACTAATATATTCTTTATACAAAAATACAATTTAAAAACAAAAAAATGGACATGAAAGAAAACAAATGTGTCAGTAGTGAAGACTTTATCTACTATTTATCATTAAGGCTATGCAAATCCCTGAAGTATTCAAATATTTGTATGTAACAAGAACGTGGTATATTTCAGAGACACTAGTAGTAAAACAGCATTAAGAGATAAAACCTTAATTAGCGGTGCTCAGGAATAAAAGTTAGAAAATAAATATTAAGTAAATTATAGTTTCTACCTTTTAAAAAAATATACAAAGCTACAGTAACATTGATTCTAGCCTAATCATAATAAAAAATCCAGATAATCTACAAAGTTATAATTTTTCTTGATTCCATTAGAGTTGAGGCAGCAGATGAATCCAGCTAAACTGACATAAATAGAGTAACATGTTCGTCTAAGAAGAGGCAGAACCTAAGAATGAAGTTTCATGTTTTTCAGAGTGCAGGAGGAAGAGATATTGTCATAAAAAACAAGTTTAAGAACCCCCAAATATTAATAAGTTTAGAAAATCTTAATGGATGCTAGAGTGGCAGTTGTGAATCTCTGGGAGTTCCCATCACAAGAAAATTTTGAATGTGTTTACCAGTTCTTTGGAGCCTCTACTGGTGGTCACAAGAAAGAATGTAGGTAGAGCAGGAGACCTGAGAGAACCACTTTTTGTGTCACAGAGGAATAAGACCTTATGAACTTCCCAGATCACCCTCAAAAAAAAAAAAAAAAAAAGCCTTAAGCAACTGAAAGAGGAGCAGAAAACCATGCCAGTCCTGGTAGTAGGTCAAAATCTGCTGTACCAGGGAGGGATAAAACCCAAACCCACTTGACGTTAGGGGGAAGACAGAAAACCACTCAAGCCAAGGATGCTGCACTGATACAAAGCAGATGCCTTCCATTTTCGGAGTTAGAAGAAATTTACTATTTTAAAAGATTTTTACCCTGATAATATGAGAAAAAGTCAGTTTTTCATGGATAAGGGGCAGGAAAACCGAAAAGGCTGCACCCACCAAACAGGTAAACAAAATCTGCCTAAGAGAATGAAGCAAAAATCAAGAAAATATCCTCAGCTTTCCGAATGATAAAAAATCCCAAATCAAATAGCAAGCAAGAGCAGATGCTCTCTGAGGGAGGAGATAAGGTTGAAGAATGCCCTATTCTAGGGCACAGATTTGAAGCACCTGGTAAAACCTGATGGTGGAAGAGGAACCCCAAGAAAAAAAATTCAAGTATTCCAGGTTTCATACTAAACACAAGATAACATTAGCCCACAATACGAACATTTTGTCTCGAGTGCACTAAAAGTAAAAGAGCACAAAAATCTAATTTAACTAATGGCTGCATTGACTCAAATCCCCGCAAGAACACGCTGACAAAAATGGGCATTTGTGTTGTAAATAATAAAATTATTTGGTTATAAATTATATTTACCTCTTCTTTCAATGAAGCATCTAGCATTAGTAAAAAGTTATAAGACCAGTAAAAAGTCAAGTGAAAGAAACCAAATCTGTTCTGAAAAGATAAAAGCAGTCAATGGAATTAGGCTCAGAAAAGGCTCAGAAGCTGAGACTACCACATAGAAACTTAATTTAAATAAATTAAACTATCCAATGGAATAAGTGAACAACATGCATAAATTTAAAGAATTTCAGCAGAAATATGAAAAGTATAATACAGTATAAAATGAAAATACCAAAAATTTTAAATATAGAAACAGAATATCAGAGAGAAACATGTCTTAATAGGCTAATCATCAGAATTAACCCAGTAAGAAAATAATGGTGAACTTGAAGATCAACCAAAACTACACAAACTAAAATGTAAAGATAAAAGGTAATAGCAGAAACAAAACCAGGAAAATTCGAAAGCTAAAGACCTGTCAAATGCTCTAACATTCATATAACTGGAAGCTTAGTAGTAGAGAAAAGACAAGCAAAAACAAAGGTAAAGATACATTAGTTGAGAATTTTCTGTAAGTTCTAAAATATAACAAATCTTAAATTTAAGAAGATCAGAAAAAATAAAAAATATATATGTACAGAAAACACACCAAGGGACATTTTAGTCACACTGATAGAAACTACAGGCAAGGAAAGACCTTGAAGACCTCCAAATTAAAAAGAAATAATACATACAGAAAGGAAAATATAAGAATTGCAGTAAATTTCTTATCAGAAACTATGGAGCCCAGAGGACAATAGTAATATCTTGGGAATATTGGCAAAAAAAAAAAAAAAAAAAGAAGAAGAAGAAGAAAAAACAATGAAAAAAACCCTATCAACCCAGAACCCAGCAAAGATACATTAAAACAAAACAAAACAAAACAAAACTTTTTTCTAAGGCCAACAAGAGCAAGATCTCAAAGAATTAATGACCAGAACATCTACACCACAAGGAACAGTAAAGAATGATTTTCATAAATAAGGCATACAATAATAAATGGTTACACAAAAGTGAAGAATACCAGAAGTATTAAAAATCTAGGATATAAATAAAGTGCACATTTAAGTCTTTCTTCTCTGCTTAAAAGACAATTGTACAGAGCAAAAATTCTAAAAATGATTATTGGTTTTATAACAAATATAGCAAGCAGTAGAATATATAACAACAAAAACACTGAATATGGTAAAGATTCAATAAAATGGTTTTAAGGTTCTTATAATATATGTGAAGTGTAATAATATTGAAAAAGACTGTAATAATTTTAAGATGTATACTGTAAATCCTAAAGCAACCACATAAAAATATAAATGAGGTATGATAGATTAACTAATAGTGGGCTACAATAGAATCATAAAAATGTTTTTCTAAAAATAGGCAGAAGAGTAGAAAAAATGAAAGTCAACAAAGAAAAGAAAAACATGTAACAAAAGCAAGATAGTTCAACCAATTAACAACTACATTAAATGTAAATGAATGAAACATATAAATTATATAAAATAGATAATCAGATTAAATATAAAAGCAGTACCAAACTATGTGCCGCTTACCAAAGAAGGAAAAACGTACAAGAAAAAATACTTATATGGAAACACATAAATAGGAATAAAACAAAAGAATGAAATTAGTAATATGAAAAAAACTAGTCATAGCTGAGTGGCTATATTCATGTAAGGGGAAGAAGACAAGGCATATTACAAGGGATAAAAGAAGACATAAGATAATAATAAAAGAGCTATTTCATCAAAACAATAAAAACATATGAATGTATCAATCTAATCATAGCTTCAAAATACAAAATGGCAAAACTCTTTGAACTGAAAAAAGTTAGATTTCAACACTCTTCTCTCAATAGTTTAAATAACAATAGAAATAAAAATCAGAAAGTGCATAACAAATTTGATGAATATTTTTAATCTATTTGTTGTAACTGATATTTATATTCTAACAACAGTAGAAGATACATTCGTTTCAAGTGCTTATGAACATTCAGCATTATAGACTGTATCCTGGGCTGAGAAACAAATCATGAGGAATTTAAAAGAATTAAATAACACTAACTTTATTTCCTGAACCTAAATAAATTAGATGTGGAATTTTTTTTTAATTTAATATGAAGTCCTTATTTGTAAATTAAACCATACTCTTCTATATAATCCATGAATCAAGGAAAATATAATAAACAAATTAGATAACGTTAGTTAAAATTCAAAGCTATAATATGCAGCAAGCTAATGTTTAAAGAACTTTAATAATTCAAAGTTGTAATGTGAAGTGAAACTAATGTTTAGAGAAAAATTTATATCAGTAAAAAAACATAAGCACAGACTCAAAGCAATAAAGCTTCCAACTTAAGAAAGTCAGAAAAGGAATAAACTAAATTTTAAATGAACCGAAGGAAAGGGACAAAAAGAGCAGAAATTAGTAAAAAAAAAAAAAATCAAAAAACTAATGGAGAAAAACTAGTAAAACAAATATTAGCTTTATTAAAAGATCATAAAGTTGATAAATCTCTCTTCAGAATAGTCATGAAGAAGAGTAAAGACATAAATTACCAATGTCTATAATTAAAGATGGGACATCGTCACAGATTTATTACATTAACAAATAACAACAAATATATTATGAAAAGTTTTATACCAATAAGTTTGATATTAAATGAAATAGACAAAATCTAGGAGACACAGTACACCAAATTCACCTAAAAAGTACTAGATAATTCAAATAATTCTTTATTTAAAACATTGAATGGATAGTGAAAATGTGTTAAACACACATAAACACACAAAATTCTAAACTAGATGGCTTAACTGGGAAGCTTAAACAAATCTTTAAGAAAGAAATAGTATACATCCTTCGAAAACTTTTTCAAAATATAGAGAAGAATATGCCACTCACCTTATTTTATGAGGCCAGTGTTAACTTGGTACCAAATCAGACAAAGATATTGAATGAAAAATTAGAACAATATCCCTAACGAACATGGGCTCAAATAACCTTCACAGTATTTTAAATAAAATCTAGCTCTATACAAAAACACAATACATCATGAATAAACAGGATCTAATCTAAAGAATGTGAAACTAGTTCAACATTTGAAAATAAGTTGTAATGACTGATTTTGGGTGAAACTTGGCTGAATTAAGGAATACTCAGGTAGGTGATAAAGTCTCATTCATTCTCAATGCTTCAGTAGGAACTGAACCCATTCTTTTTCTGCTGAAAGGGAATCCCATATGGTTTTTATTTTAATCAGAATGATTGGGCTCCTCCAGGTGTGTCTGTGAGGGTGTTCTTGGAGAACATGCATGTGAGTCAGTAGACCTAGTATAAGTTCTCCACTTTGGAGCCTGAATGGAAGAAGAGGACAGAGAAAGGCAACTTCTTGTTATTTTTATTTTTTCTGGAGCCAGGATACCCTCCTACTTTTGTCCTTATATAAAAGCATTCTAAGTTTTTTGACCTGTGGACTCTAGGACTTGTACCAGTGGCCCCCTGGACTCTCAGGCCTTCAGCCTCAGCCTGAGAGTTGCACTATTAGCTTCTTTGGCTCTATGGGTTTAGACTTGGACTGAGCCATGCTACTATCTTCCCTGGTCCTCCTGCTCACAGATGGGCTAGCATGGGATTGTGCAGATTCCATAATTGAGTGAGACAATTCCCTTAATAAATCCATACTCATGTGTCCCTCTAAATATACCTTCTATCAATTCTGTCACCCTGGAAAACACTAACTAAAACATACATTGATACAATTAGCCATATGAACATATTTTTTTAACTTACCTTGGTAGATGCAGCAATCATATTTGAAAAAATTCAATATTTACCCATGATAAGAAGATCTCTCAGTGCACAAGAAATAGAGGAAACTCCCTTGTCCTAATAAAAGACAACAGAAATAAACCTACCATTAATATATTTAAAAGTAAGAGACTCAATGTATTACTCTGAATAACAGAAAGAAAGATAAGATGCTTGCTCTCACTTCTTCTAATCAACATTATCCTGGAGTTCCTAGCCAAAATATTTAGCTATATGTTTATTTTTTTAAATAGATATAAAACTATTTCCATTTTCCAGTTCTTTCTGAATGAGTTTAATAGGGTGTGTTTTTCAAGGAATTTTTCTATCATATCCAACTTAACAAATAAGACAAGAAAAGAAAACTGAAAAGCATACAGATTAAAATAAAATAAATACAATTGTCTATTTTTGTACATACCACAATTATCTAAACAGGCACTTCCAAAAGATTAAAAGAAATACATGAGTACAAATAACTGTGTGTATCAAGGCCACAGGAAACAAGTCAATTTTAAAGTCAGGGCAGGCCTGGTGGCTCATACCTGTAATCCTAGCACTTTGGGAGGCCAAGGCAGGCAGATTGCTTGATTCCAGGTGTTCAAGACTAACCTGGGCAACATGGCAAAACCTCATCTCTACAAATAATTAGCTGAGTGTGGTGGCATATGCCTGCTGTCCATCTATGGGAGGCTGAGGTAGGAGGATCAATGAGCCCAGGAGGCCAATGGTGCAGTGAGCCGTGATAGTGCCACTGCACTTTACCCTTGATGACAGAGTGAGACCCTGTCTCAAATAAATAAATAAATAAATAAATAAATAAAATTTTTACATTTTAGCAAAGAAGAAATAGAAATAGAAATTGAAAATTTTATGTATAAATTAAATTTGAAGTAAAAAGCACAAAGTGCTTATGGATAAATTTAATAATATATATGTAAGACTAGAACACTAAAAACTATGAAATGATGCTGAAAGAAAGTAAAGGTTATGTGAATAAATGCAGAGCATTATGGTGTTTATGGACTGAAAGACTCAATGTCATTAAGTTGTTCATTCTCTAATCTGTAGATTCAAGGTAAGCTTAATTCAAATCTCAAGAAAATTTTTGTTCTTGTCTTGTTGCTGTTCTTGTTGCTCAAAATGAGAAAAGACAAATAAAAGCTTGGTAGAAGTTACTGATTATATTTAAATCTATGGTTAAAATTACATAAGAAAAGGTCAAATGGTGGCATCATCAAGATAGCAGAATAGGTGATACCAGCCTTTGTCTTCACCACAAAAAAGACAGACAGCTGCTCAAAAAACAAAATATCCCCAAGAAACCTCAAGGGCCAATTTAAGAAGCTACAGCAATACAGAAAAGTAAAAACAAACAAACTAAGTATATCCACAATGAAAATGATCACTGGTGAGATCAGCACATCTGAGATGCCAGGAAATGGCTAGGAACAAAGAAGAAAAACAGAGGCTCCTAGTTATCGGCCACAAGGCAGAAACCACAGTGGTCCCCAGTGTCTGGCTTCACAGAAAACACTGGCATATGTTGCCACTTAGGTAATCAACATCCATTCCCACTAGGAAACTCCAGAGAGAAAGATGTGACAGTACATCTCTCTTACAAGAAGCAGCCCCTGTTGAACTACTATACAGTTAAGTTTTGCCCTAATCCCAGAGTCATTGTCTCTCTGCACATATCTGTTCTCCTACTGTCAGCTCCTGACTGCTTCACAAACATCTACATTTTGCTTACTGTTACAAATGCAATAATGGGGATGCCTGTGCCACCAGTACCCATGCCATGAGTGTCCGCTACATAGGTGCTGAAACCACCTTTGCAAAATTATCAGCAGCAAGAAGGTAATGACAATGGGGAAGACCTGATCTAGCAACTGTCCTCATGGCTTTAGCCCCCAAGCTGCTTTTGATTACTCTTGAGCTAGCTTTGGGAGACATGTAGTTCACAGTTTAAATGATAATAGCCTTTCCCCAAAACCCAACCACCTGTGTAGAGCTAATGTGAGGTTGCCAGGCTAGAAGGAGCAGAGGAGCCCTAACTCTGCTAAGGTGCAGACATAAACCATTGCCAGCCATATGCAACTTCTTTAATTGCTCCTGCAAATAACATCACTATTGAAGAACCTCAGATTGGCCTTTTGAAATATATTTTCATTCTTTCTTATCTTTTTTTTTTTTTTGCATGTTTGACAACCATAGCTCCACCTGGACCTGGTGCCGCCACCTGGACCTGCCAACCCTGCTCCTGTGGTCCCAGTCAGAAGTGATTCAGCCCCAGGAGGACGGTTTTGACCTCCTATGATTTCATTTCTGCCCCAACCAATCAACAGCAAGCATCTGTTACCTGGCCACTGCCATTCCTCCTCCCCACCAACCCCAAACTGTCTTTGAAAACTCCTAACCTACAAGCTTTGGGAAGACTGATGTTAATACTAATAAAGCCCCCATCAGCCACAGAGCTGGCTCTGTATGAACTACTTTCTCTATTGTAATTCTTGAATACAATAGAGTCTTAAGGTATGATTACAGAATTCAAACCCATTTGTCAAATAAAAGTAAATATTTGTAATTGGGTATTAGTTATTTAATTCAAGTTGTATCCATATAGTAAAAAATATACAGAATATATGCAGCCATTAAAAAGAATGAGGCAGCTCTATTCTCTGTAATTCTTGAATTATATTAGAGAAAAGCCTCTTTCTACAACAGAAAAGGCTCTTTCTACATCCTTTACCAGGCTATGTCTACAACAAAACTAGCTTCTAAAGTCAGGAAGAGAAGGCTGCTCAACATAAGGCAATAAGAAACATGGAAACAAACAAACAAAAGAAAAAAAAAACAGGGAAACACAGCATGGATAACACAGGGAGACTCTGTCTCTACAAAAAATTAAAAAGCTAGCCAGATGTGGTAGCAGGTGCCCATGGTCCCAGCTATTTGGGAGACTGAGGTGGGAGGATAGCTTGGGCCCAGAAGGTTAAGGCTGCAGTGATCCAGGATCATTTCACTGCACTCCAAACAGGGCAACAGAGCAAGAGCCTGTCTCAAAAAAAAAAAAAAAAAAAAAAAAAAAAAGAGAGAGAGAGAAAAAGAAAAAGAAAAAAAAAAAACTCTGCCTGACAAGGAGTTTGTAGTAATTGTTTCAAGGAAGCTCAGTCTCCTTCAAGCAAATACGGAAAGAAAATTCAATGATTTTCAAAAACAGTAACCAACCAAAATGAAAAATGTAACAGAGAGATGAAAGAAAAAATAGAAATTCTCAAGCTAAAAATACAGTAACATAAAATGAAAAATCAAGTAGAAAATATCAAAAGCAGCATTAAGCAGAAAAATCTGTGAAGTAAAAAGTCATTTGAAACTATACAGTTAGAAGAAAAAAAAGAAAATGAAAATGAATGAAGAAAAGTAACGGGATTAATGGAACAGCATCAAAAGCATAAATATCAAATGATAGTTCAGGTAAGAAAAGAGAAAGACAAAAGGCAGAAAGTTTGTTTAAAGAAATAATAGCAGAAAACTTCCAAATTTGGAGGGAAATGTGGCATATATATACAATGGAACACTGTTCAGTGTTAAGAAATATAAAGAAGGAAGTACTGTCATTTGTGACAATATGGATAAACCTGGAGGCATTAAGTGAAATAAGTAAGCTAGGCATAGAAAGACAAATAGAATCATGTACCACATAACGGTGTTTCAGTCAAGGACAAACCAAATATACTATGGTGGTCCCATAAGATTATAATACGTTATTGTTACTGTAACTTTTTTATGTGTAGATATGTTTATAAATACACAAAAACTCACCATTATGTTACAATTGCATACAATATTCAGTAGAGTAATGTGTACAGACTTGTAGCTTAAGAACAATAGGCTATACCGTATAGCTTACTCCGAAGCAGGCTATACAACTTAAGCTTGTGGAAATACACTCCATAGTGTTTGCACAATGATGAAATTCCCTAACAACACATTTCTCAGAACATATGCCCATCGTTAAGCAATGCATGACTGTAACACATGATCTCTCTTATATATGGAATCTTAAAAGTGTAACTCATTGAAACAGACAATAAAACGGTGATTACCAGAGTCTTGGGTGAGGTGATTGATAAGATGTTAGTAAGAGAATACAACATTTGAATTAGGAAGAATAAGTTCAAGAAATCTATTGTACAACATGGTGCATACAGCTAATACATTGTATACGTGGAAACTGCTAGAAGAGTAGATTTTAAGTTTTCTCACCATACACACAAACAAATATGTTTGTGAAGTAATGTGTATGTTAAATAGCTCTATTTAGCCATTCTATAATGTATACATATATCAAAACATTAGGTTTTCTACCATAAATACATACAATTTTTACTTGTCAATTTGAAAATAAATTTTAAAATAAAAACAAACTCCAAGAAAAATTATGTGGTAAAAAATAGTTGAGTATAAAGAAAGTATATGATAAACAATAACTGAGAAGAAATTTACTCTGTAGTTAAAGCCAAAAAAATCATATATAGGAATAACAAAATAATAGGAGTGTAAATGCATTCCATTATAAAAACGTAAACACTTAAAAAAACTTGTAATAAGTAAAAATTGAGTTGTAAAGAAAAGAAATTATGTAAAAATATATTAACTTCATTACTCTTTACTAGTAAGATAATACAATTCTAAAAATAGAATATTAAGCATATATAATTAGCTATATATTTACATGTATTTATCCAAACAATATATGGTGCATAAATTACCAATAAACAAAATAAAATAAAAAAGATACAATGTAACAGAAAAAAAAAAACAGAATATAACTTAAGATATGACTGCAGAATTCAAACCCATTGCTCAAATAAAAGAAAATATTTTAATTGGGCATTAGTTACCTCATTTAAGTTGTATCCATATAGTAAAAAATATATAGAATATATATAGCCATTTTAAAAAACGAGGCAACCCTAAAAATACTGATCAGAATAGTCTCCAAGTAAAAATTAACAGGAGTAGTATTTTCACATTTCAAAAAATCATACATACATACAGAGAAACACACAGATGCACATAGTTATCTCTATAAAGATATAGAGAAAATAATTTAATATTGATTGTCTTTGAAAAAAAGATTTGAAAAGGAGTTGAGTTACTTTCATAGGGTAAAATAAACAGGGTAAATTTGCTTTTATATATTAAATTTTGTGCATACACATATTTTGTCTATTCAAATAGAAATAACATTGTTTTAAGAAGTATGCCTTTCTTTTCAATCGCAGCACCATGTTCACTTCTTCAAAGGTACGTTGAAAAAAATTGCAATTAAAAAAGTACATTTGTGTTTATGTTCATTGTTTATCAGGCTTGTGAAGCTTTAAGATTTGCGTGGACTAGGACAAAGTATGTTTCCCACTGCACAGAACCTGGTCTGCAAATAAATCCTAAATCTGCATACTTTAAAAGAATGAATGAACATAACCAAGTGAATGGAAGTAGGTGACTGAATCCACCAAGAGACGAAAAGAATCAAATGAAAAACTTATACTGGTAATGAAATACATGTTAAAACTAAATGTTATATTTTGCTTATCTAATTTCCAAACTCTTTATAATTACTAACATCTAACACTTTTGAAAGTATGCAAACAGGCACTTGCAAACATTTCTGTGTTGGAAAGAGTGTGAAATATTCAGATAAAAATTCATAAAATGGAAAAAATGAACTTAACATATAGTTTCACAAAATAAAGGCTTGGCTAGAAAAAAAAAGAGGTATAATCCTACAATGCAATACTGTGTTGCAAAGAAAACTATTTTACAATAATAATATTTTAGAAGTTCATATGTTAATAACCAAATTCCTTCTCTTCCTGAGCATAATTTTTAAAAGAAAAAATGTTCACACAGACATACATGCATTGCAAAAATATTGCAAGTATATAAGGCAAGAATTTCACAGTGGTTATATATTAATATCAGGGTTATTTGTACATTTAGATATTTTGCAGATTTGCTAAACACATATGACTGTTTAAATTGCAATATTTGCAACAAAAACATGTCATGGGTAGACGTAACATCTAAATGGGAAAATAGCTTGATTCCTAACTGGCAAAAAAAAAAATGTTAATGAAATATAATTTCTATTATGACACAAAACTAGTCCTATAAAATAATGTTTTAAAGCATTTCTTTTCTATTTTGGGTGAACAAAAAAAGAACATTTCAGACTTAAAATGTGTTGGCGTCTTGGTTTAATTTAAAGATCATGATTTTGACTCATATTGTCCTTGATTCAAATAAGGCTCCACTTCCCACCAGAGCCCAGTCTGGCCTCTCCCTATGTACCAGGTTGTTTTTATGCAGATGAACAGTAATGTTACATAGCTATCTGCAAGGATAAATTCCCTTTAACTTTTCCAAGTTTCAGTTTCCATATCTGAAGTGGTGATATCAGTGCCAACCCCAAAAGAATTTAACAAAAATAATGCTCACAGAAATGCCTAGAACACATTCATCTTAGTGAATGTATATATACCATACATGTACAAATTGTAATTAACATAAACTGTCTATATGTAAATATAGACACAGATTGCATGCCCATAAAAATGGAGACTTATAATTACATACTAACAAATGGAAGTGCATTTTATAAAGAGAGGATTAGATATGCTTGCGAGTGAAACGTAAAAGGTCAGTATATTTTCTGTTTTTCGCTGACAATTTTAAGAGTAAACAGAAGGGGTTTACAAATTTTGATTTATTAATATCATGCAACTTATTTTTGGTTCAAAACTAGGTTTATTCTTTTAGGATGGGCAGAAATATGCAAGAAAGAAAGAAAGAAAGCCAAGATTTAAGGAAAGACTCTGAAATAAAATATGCACACACAGACTTGAAACAATCTGGTCCTAGGGTAACAAAGTAACAGGTTTTTCTCCACACATTTCCCCCACCCCCAGACAGGCACTGAATCCCAGTATGCAAACAAAAGGGACATATTGTAGAGGTGATTCATACAGCTGGGAAGACAAAAGGCTCTACCAGCCAAATCCAACATTTAACAACGGCCTATAATGGCAAACTTGTTTCTCTCTTTTTGAGGAAAAGTGGCATGTTTGAATAAGTGACATATTCTTTAAAGTTTCCATTTTTAAACATTAACTAATATACCTCAAAATAACCACCAACTTTCCTTTTTTTTTTTTTTTTTAGAGAAACCCAGTTTTTCATAAATATCTGTCTGTGCTTTCATCTACATATGTGCTGCTATCTTTCCATAAACTCAATCACAGTGTAATTTAGTCTGTATGGGTAAATGTAGAAAGGCTCTCAGATGGCTTAGAAGAAATAGAACAAAATTAGTTTGGATTTTTTTCCAAGTGGATTGTCACAATCTGTGCATGTTATTTCCCTTATCGTTACATTTATGCAACACTCAGATTCCCTTTCCTCCTTTATCTATCTCCTATTTAAGATAAACAGGGGAAAAATTAAGTGGGTATAATCACCTCTAGATTCTTCATAAACATTATACAAAGCTAAGAGACCGTAATGTTTGAATGGCTGTTATTGGTTTAAATTTGGCACGTGACATTGAAGCGATGTATCCTCTGTTGCGCCCAGGAAGATCTTAAAAATCTCAATCAGAGTTCCAGGCACAGATAGGCAGGGGAGTTTTTCGGTTGGTTTTTTTTTTTTTTTTTTTCCTATGCTATGTTTTAACATTCCAGAATCTGGTCTCTGTCAAGATCATCCTTCAAAGGAGCCTCCATTTTAACACAGCTGCCACTAAATACAGGAATTAGAGGAGCTTGTTTAGGGAAATGTGCTTAGTCTCATTTCTAAGGAAATTTATATTTGACGTGATACTTAGGGTATTTTATTAAATCATAATTATTTAACATTAACAAACACAACACAGTTAATTACATGTTAATCTCAAAGTCACCATAGAAATTACTTCTTCCAGGTAGCTCCAAGGTGGCCACCAAAAGTGAAGGCTCTGAACTTTCTCCCATTGAGCATCACTCTAATAAAAGGATGGCACATAGGATTTAAACACCATTTTCCCAACTAATGGCAATGTTGTTGAAAATACTTGAAGTAATTAGATTCAAAAGACATTTCTAATTCTTCTAAATTTAATTAATTTCTCCCTATGTGTGCCTCCTAAACCTTCTAAACCTCCTAAACCATAATAAGAATTTACATTTTTATTACGAATGTTTTCCAAAATGAATATCAATTACAGATTTGTGCTCTATTTTCTCTCTTACTAGCACTCCCTTTGGAGCAGAGGTCTTGCCTCTTTGTCTTCTATACCCATGTTTGAAACACAGAGCTAGCCAGGTGCAGTGGTGTGCCCCCATAGCCACAGATTCTCAGGAGGCTGTGGCAGGAAGATAACTTGAGCACAGGATTTTGAGACTGCAATGAGCTATGATTGCACCACACTGCACTCCAGCCTAGTCAGCAGAGTAAGATCCTGTCTCAAAACCAAACAAAACATTGCTAGAACATCAGTCTTTAAATTCAGTAAATTATCTATTGTATGGTAATATGGTTTAGAGCCCACAGCCACTTCAGATGTTCAGAAATCCTCACCAAACTAACTTTATTTTTAAATGTTTTCATTGTGATATAATAGTTGTACATATTTTGGAAGGCAAATGTAATATTTTGATACGTGTATATATTGTGTAATGATCATATCAGAGTGATTGGGATATTCAAATATTTGTCTTTTTGTTGATAGGAACATTATAATTCTTCTTTTCCAGCTATTTTGAAATATACAGAGATTATTGTTAGTTATAATTTTCCTACTGAACTATCAAATATTAGAACTTGTTCCTTCTATCTAACTATATTTTTGTACTGACTATAATTTCATCAGGGACCTCCATTTCTGGTAGAAAGTGGATGAATAACACTACCATTTTAGATCCAATAAAACCTGGTCATTTCCAGTTTAATGTAGTTTCCTTGGAGAAAATACTCAGCTTTTCAAGATTTCTCTACATCCTTCCTTCATCATCTTTCAGTAAATGGCACCTGAGTTTAGAAGAGGCTGGCATATGGCTTAGCAGAGAAAGAGACAGATGAAAAGAAACAGGGCAAATAGGCAGTGATTCTCCAGTGAGATCATCCAGCACCTAGATCCTTAGAACGTTTTTCTATTCTGCATGGTCAAAACAAACTCGCCAGCATGCCATCCTTATTCTGGCCTGTAAGAAAGGAAAATGAGAAGTAGTGGAGAGCGTAAAATTTCCTACTTGGTAATATGAATTGGAAGTTGTGTACATTATTACTGTTTAAATCTAATTGACTGGAACTTACTGGGTTCAGTAAGTTTCATAAGTCATTCTGATAGAGTTATTTATATGAATAGCTAACTACTATGTAACAAAAAGGTTTTTTTTTAATATGTGAAAATAAGAGCAATACAAGTTGTTTAAGAAGGAAGAATCAATACATCTTGAGGGATTAGGTAACATATTTTATAGCATGTATCTTATAAAATGAACTAAATGGGTTATATTTAATTGATTCATTGAACATATTTAGTGAATCTCAACAATGTAAGTAATGTGAAGCTAGGTAACGAGAACAAAACAATTATAATACCTTTCCTAATGGGAGTTACTAATTACTAATTTTACTACACTTTTCTTGCATGCCCAAAATTATTTAAAATGGTGAAACCTGGGGTATTTTGAGACACATTTTCTTAAAGTTCACAGTTCTATAATATATTGAAATAGAAATACTACTTAACCGTATGCTACACTTTCAAATCAGCTGGTTAATACTGTGTCACACAGCAAACAAATATTGAGAAAAAAAGTTTGTATGGTTTGAATCAGTTATCTTTGGTTACAGATAACTTTTGGCTGAAAACCACTAACAGAGACTTTAGATGTGATACAAGAGTTTACAGAAAATTACCTAAGACCTTGAGGTCATCAATCTCCCAACTCTCTCTTTTTGTTGATTTTTAGTCTTTTGATTCTTGCCTCATGGACTCATCATCAGTCTTTTAGTTATTTATTTTTAACAGTAAAGCAAAAGCACACACAACAGCTCCTTAGAAGACCTAAGTTTCTGCTTTCTTGATGAAAACTGAAAGAAAACTTAGGAAAATAAGTATCTTGAAAAAAAGAGATATTCCTACAGCTAACTTAAATCAATAATGACTAGACTGACCCTCAAGAGTCCGGCATATTGCCATTCTAATTAAGTCAAGGTTTATATATTAAGTAAGTAGAGGGAAAATGTCATTGAGGTAAGCAAATACTTTATTGTTCCATGGCTATGTAACCTCTGAAATCGTGGCCTTAATGTGCCTTGATAATTCTCAGACAACTTTAAGGTTATTTACAATCTTCACTGCCCACTTCCTCCATAGTAACTCACTTCATCAGTGATGCCATCTCTCTCCTTAATAAACAGTATTCCCTTTCTACTGCCTCTTTGTTCTTGGAATTACTAGTCTCTCCCATAATTAAAATACATAAATATTTTCTTATCCCAATCATGGATTCTAACTACCTTGC
The DNA here is from genome assembly GCF_048565385.1 of Saimiri boliviensis. Lineage (NCBI taxonomy): Eukaryota > Metazoa > Chordata > Mammalia > Primates > Cebidae > Saimiri > Saimiri boliviensis. The sequence goes on from NC_133455.1 coordinate 113,196,802, forward strand.
AATTTTTCTCTTTTCCTCGATGGCCAAGTATTTCTAAAGTGTAATTCTTACCCATTGCCTCTGCTCATTTACTACCCTTTCATTTTCTAACCATAATTAGTATGACCTTTCCTCCAATGAAAACAACAAACTTGCTATTACTGAAGTCCACAGTGGCCAATGATCTTAATATTTCAATGAAATACACAATTTGCTCTTCTTGTAAAATCTAAGTACTGTGTGGCATTTAACTCTGTTTACTACTCTTGCTGAAATTCTAGCTTTCTTTGGCATCTGATAACATATCGTTTATTGGATTTTCTCATGCTTTTCTGGCCACATCTTGGTCATTTTAATAATTTACATATTTTCTTTGTATATCTCCTCCACTGATGCAGGATACCAACATGATAAAAATATTCTACCTTACATGTGTTGCTATGTTATAAATAAAATATAGTAGATTTTATTAGACCATTAAATTCCCCATCACTTTTAGGTGAACATGACATTCACCTGGATATGATTCTCAGTAATATTAAAGACCAAGATGATAAGCAGATACCCTATTTCATCACATAGACAAATACTGTGAAAGTATGATTTAGCAAGTTGTTAAATATTCAGTCAAGCATAAAGAAAAAAGAAAGGGGATCCTCAGGTGCTACTAACATATAGAAAACTCAAAACCAGATGAACCAATCTCAAAGTAATTCCATTGGGTCTAATGAGTGCTTTGATAATCCTTGAGGGTTAAAATCTAACACAAATATATGGAAAGAAAATGTGGCCTCTCATCTCTAGAAAGTTGAAAGCTTAAACAAAGTCATCTGAGTATGGCTGAGATAATTCAAGTGTTGCCCTAGGAATTATAATAAAAAAATAGACAAAAAACCGTAATTACTGACCTGAAAAGGTGTTTTTAAAAACTTACTACATACCAAGGAATAAAGAAAAGAAAAACCACCATAAGAGATAGAATATCAAGGCCTATTGCATGATCAAGCATGGAGTCTAAATATATATTGCCTACATGATACTAGAGACACATTTCAGGAAGTTAACTTAACACTACTTGAGGATTATTGAAAGCCCTAAATCCCTTATTGAAGCACACATTTTCCCATAGCAGTTTGTATTGAACTTTCACAGACCTCTGCAAAGCTCACAAGAAAAAATTACAAACCTCAAAAGAAATCAGCCCCCTAAAATCAATACATTGAATATGACAGAAGAAATTTATTTCTCCAGCTCTTCATCCATCTGATAAATGTTTATCAGATGACCACCATAAACTAGAGAGTTTTCAAGGAATAGCATATACAGAGGTAAATAGAGTGATGAGATGAAGATATTAAAGAAGGAAAAGAAACTACAGCAAACCAGGATGAGAGGAGAAGGAATAGGAGTAATAGGAGGAGGAGAAGGGTAAGAATCATACAAGAGAAAAGCTATAATAAGAATTTACTCCCTGAAATTAAAACTTAATGGACATGTGTTCACTTCAGGGGTATACATAGTAAAACTGGAACAATACAAAGATTAGTTTGGCTTCTCCTCAGAGATGGCATGTAATTATGTGAATATTGCTATATAATTTTTAATATCAATTTTTAAATCTGATAAAGATAGCACTAAAAAAGAAATCTACAGAATAATATCACCAGTGAATACTGGTGAATAATCCTCATACAATATAATCAAATATAATTGCACAGGAAAACAAAAATATTTTAATATAAACAATTAAAGAATGCTAGGATGGCACAGTATTAGATATTTTATTTTACTATATTAATATATTTAAAGAGAAAACTCATAAGAATGTCTCCAGATAGGAGGAAAGGTGCTAGATAAAATTCAAAGCCCAAGTCTGCTAAAAATCACTTAGTAAATTAGTAAATAGGTGAATGCAACAAAATACTGTGCCATTTATACATACCAGAATAGTCAAAACAAAACAAAACGCCAAGTTTTGTTAAAGATGTGGAGCAACAAGAACTTTCCTGCACTGTTGAAAAATGATATGTCAGAAAACGCTCAAGCTGAAGATTTGCATAACCTATGGACACACCAATTCCACTCTTAGGAATGTTAATTGACCAAGAAGAACTTAATATTTCCCTCAGCTTGACTAAACTTTAGATAGAGTTCTTCCTTACTCTAGGTGGCTGACCTCCCTTTCCTTAGAGCATTTACTTTGGAAAACTTGTAATTGTAAATTATTTCTCTGCCTTTTTCAGATGAATAGTTTGCAAATATTTTCTCCTATTCAACACACTGTATTTCCACTTTGTTGATTGCTTCGTTTGCTGTTCAGAAGCTTATTAGTTTGATATAGTTCCATTTTGTCTGTGTTTTTGAGGTCTTAACCATAAAATTTTTGCATAGGCCAGTGTCCTTAAGTATTTTTTCCTGCTTTCAACTAGTACTTTTATAATTTTAGGTCTTTTGTATAAGTCATTAATTCATAAGTTGAATTTTTTTAGATGATAAGACATAGGAGTTCAGGTTTATTCTTCTGCATATGGATATCCAGTTTCTCCAGCACCATTTATTGAAGTGTGTCTTTTACTCAATGTATATTCTTAGTGTCTTTCTCAAAAAAGATCATCAGTTGGCTATAAATATATAGATTTATTTCTGGATTATCAGTTCTTCTTCATTGATCTGTGTGTCTCTTTTTATGCCAATTCCACGCTATTTTGGTTATTATAGCCTGGTAATAGATTTTGAACTCAGGTAATATGATGCCACCAGCTTTGTTGTTTTGGGGATTGCTTTGGGTATTCTGCTTCTTTTTGGCTTCCATACAAATTTTAGAATTGCTTTTTCTGTTTCTGCATTGACTCTATAGATTTGGGGGTAAGTATGGACATTTTAACAATATTGATTCTTTCAATCTATGAGCATTTGTTTGAGTCTTCTTAAATTTCTTTCATTAGTATTTTATAGGGTTTTTTAAATGCAATTTAAAAAAACAACAACAAAAACTCTTGCCAGTTATACACCTAGAACTGTCTTTCTCCAGGACCTAGAAGACATATCCATTTGAAATTTAATCCACATTTAGTCAACTGGGAGACAGGTCTCCAAGTGTCTATTGGAGGGTAGATGCGTAATATCAGTGAGTCCCTACTTCCAAGTTATCCAGCTATCTGCTATGGTAAAGAGAGATAATTGAGTATGACCTGTTGGCAAACACACATGACCTACAAACCTCCCATACCTGCTCTTAATGACTCTCCTATCTACATATTGTTTTAGTGGAATTGAGTTTAGACTGTGCTCTGCTCTCTCTATCCTATTGCAATAGCCTTGAATAAAGTCATCCTTACCTGTTTAACTTTCTCTGGTGCAAGTTTTGACTTGACATTCCCAACAGAAATGCAAACATGTACACTCCAAAAGGACATGCACTAGAATGTTCATAGAGGTACTCTTCAAAATAACCCCAAACTTGAAAGTAGCCAACTGTCAGTCAACACTTGAATGAATACATAAGTCATGATATATTCACAAAATAATACTATTCAATAATAAAAAAAATTTACAACTGCAGGTAAACATAACACCAAATGAAAGAGGCAAAATAAGCCAGTCACAAATGAATACATTCTATTTTATTTAATTCATATAAATTACCAAAACAAGTGGAGCTTATCTATCCTCTTAGAAATCAGGCTCACAACTATCCTTGGTGGAGATGGTAACAGAGGATTACTCAAGAGGTGTTGGTCATATTCTGTTTCTTCTTCAAGGTGCTAGTTATATGAGTGTGTTCAGAATATGAAAACTCAGCAAATTGTCTAGTTCTCAAAGACGCATTTTTCTTTATGGATATTACTCTTAGCATTTTTAAAAGTCACCCAGGGATCTTGTTAAGCATGCAGATTTCAGTGCCACATTTCTAGAGCTTCTGATTTAGCAAATCTAGGATGGCACCAGGATAGGAGCATTTTAACAAGCAGGTGGTCTTGGCACACTTTGGAAAATGCTGTGTTTAAGGGCTGTAAGGTAATGAAACTCTAATTATGTTTCGTCAAAGAACCAGTGAGAAAAAAATAGACATAGTAACATTTAAATGTGACAAAGAGAAAAAAATTATGGAATAGAACTCTACCAACTCTAGCATCTGGGCTATATTTTTGTAAATAAACAGGTGCATTTTAGTAAACAAAGTAAAAAGCAATTTCTGCTCCACCCTAATACCAAAAGTATACCAATTTTGCAAGATTTTCTTGACTGTTTATGGTTTAGGAGAGGGGGCATTGCTATGGCAATGCAACAACAAACATGGTAACCTACATTTAGCACCTGAGTGGAGACTGAGCTGAATATGATATAAATCTGTCATCCCTCCACTGGCAGGACTGGCTTGGCCATTCTATTATCCCTTCTATCCTTCAGTCACTCCTGCTAATGTTGCAGTGAATAGGAATTTGGCCAAACATGCTGTGAATTGTGTGTCACAAACTTCTTCTAAAGGTAGCTACACTGAGCTGCAGCTTCTTAGAGTTTATCATCCCTTTAATTCAATTCTGAGAGAAGAGACTCCAGAAAACAATAGGAACAAGGCAAATACAGCATTACCTATTCTGGGTTTAGGTGGGTGCATTATCTGAGCCACACTGGGCTACTCCAGCAAAGAGATAACTAACCAGGATCTTGTTTTATTTACAAGACTCGCCAATGATAAGTAAAATATTAAAACAGTTTAGTAAATACTCTAAAAAATGAATAAATAAATTATACATGTCTGTAGAGTATAAAACAACATCAGAAAATATAATTTGTTGCTGCAGGTAAGAATAAAATCTCTACATATTCACTTGGGTGTTGATTCATAAAGCTATTCTTTTATCAACTCCTTTCCTGACTTCCTTCCTTCCACCTTCTCCCTACACAATATCTTGTATTTTCTCTGTAATAAATGTTGAATTCACTGATTCACTAGTCTACGGTTTTTCTGGTTTGTCATTTGACCCATTTTAAAACTAATGGATTTGTGTTTGCCACTTTTAAATCCTCAGATATCTTCCCTGAATCATGTGATTTTTTTTTCCCTCTTTTGCTGTCACTTTGGCTTTGAAAGAAGTAAATCAATACTGTGGCTTACAAAGCCCTGGCACTATTGTCGGTAAATATATTGCATTCAGTTACTTTTGCTCACTAACTGTTGCTTGATATAATACTAGAGCATCCGCTGCTGCACCAGGGGAAAAAAATGCTATTTTGAGCTGTGAATCAAGGATGGATTTCTTTTAAAATATAATATATATTTTATGTATTGCCTCTAACCTTGTTATTTTTGTGATTTCATGGAAAAATCTCCATGTTCTCATTTGTGTGTAACAGAGGCAGCCTTCTCCACAGGCGAGGAGTTGTTTTTGTCTCCCCGGCTTATATCCTGGTAAGTTTCACATATAGTCATTTAATCAGTTTTACTTCTTTTTTTAATTAATTAATTTATTTTTTTATTGCATTTTAGGTTTTGGGGTACATGTGAAGAACATGCAAGATTGTTGCATAGGTACACACATGGCAGTATGGTTTGCTGCCTTCCGTCCCCTCACCTGTATCTGTCATTTCTCCCCATGCTATCTCTTCCCACCTCCCCACCCCCCCGTCCCTCCCCCATTTCCCCCCAACGGACCCCAGTGTGTAGTGCTCCCCTCCCTGTGTCCATGTGTTCTCATTGTTCCACACCCGCCTATGAGTGAGAATATACGGTGTTTGATTTTCTGCTCTTGTGTCAGTTTGCTGAGAATGATGGTTTCCAGGTTCATCCATGTCCCTACAAAGGACGTGAACTCATCGTTTTTGATGGCTGCGTAATATTCCATGGTGTATATGTACCACATTTTCCCTATCCAGTCTATCATCGTGGGCATTTGGGTTGGTTCCAGGTCTTTGCTATTGTAAACAGTGCTGCAATGAACATTCGTGTGCACATGTCCTTGTAGTAGAATGATTTATAATCCTTTGGATATATACCCGGTAATGGGATTGCTGGGTCAAATGGGATTAATAGAAATTTTAGGTCCTTGAGGAATCGCCACACTGTCTTCCACAATGGTTGAATTAATTTACACTCCCACCAACAGTGTAAAAGCATTCCTGTTTCTCCACATCCTCTCCAGCATCTGTTGTTTCCAGATTTTTTAATGATCGCCATTCTAACTGGTGTGAGATGGTATCTCAGTGTGGTTTTCATTCGCATTTCTCTGATGACCAGTGACGATGAGCATTTTTTTATATGTTTGTTGGCCTTCTGTATGTCTTCTTTTGTAAAGTATATGAACAGTTTTACTTCTTAATGTCTCACGCATATGTTCCAAAATACATCCCTCGAGTCAGAAAGCCTATGCAGACTCTGACACATTTCAACCTCTCTGAGTCTGTTTCCTCACCTATCAAAGAAAAATATTCGAGAGAGATCCAAGATGGCTGATCACTAACAGCTCGGGATTGTAGCTCCCAGTGAAAGCTCAAAGAATGAGAGGACGCCACACCTTCACATGAATTCTTGTTGCTCACGCACCAGGAGATTCCCAGGAAAATATTCACAAAAATATTGTGACACTGGCAATCAGCAAGATAAGGCAAACAAAATGTAAACTGAAAAGCAACCTGCAATTGCCAGTCAATCCTGCATCATCAAAAGTTAAGCTAAGATTGTGTAACAAGAAGGATAGGTGGGATTCTTCCAGCTACTCAAGTGTCTACTCTCTCTTCCACAAGGTGGAATTTGTCTAGGGCCATACCACCTGTATCAGCCCGTTTTCATGCTCCTGTAAAGATTATCACCTGAGACTAACTTGTAAACAAAGGAGACTCACAGTTCCACATGGCTAGCGAGGCCTCAGGAAACTTACAATCACTTTGAAAGGGGAAGCAGGCATCTTTTTCACAAGGCAGAAGAAAAGACAGAGCTAAGGGGGAAAAGCCCCTTATAAAATCATCAGATATCATGAGAACTCACTCACTATCATGAGAACAGCACCAGGAAGCCACCCCCATGATGCAATCACCTCTCACTAGGTCTCTCCCTTGACATGTAGGTATTACAATTCGAAATGAGATTTGGGTGGGGACACAAAGCCAAACCACATCACCACTCTGAATGTTCCTGATCTCGTTTGACCTTGGAAGGTAAGCATGATCAGGTCTGGTTAGTACTGAGATGGGAGACAAAGGAGGAAGTCCTTACAAAAGAATCAGTTGGATTAGCCACATTTATGCACCTATATTGGAAAAGATAAGAGCTTCAGGAGAAAGTTTGTAATTCAGGAAATACATAATGCCACTATAAATTCTGATCTCCTAGCCCTGAGAGGCTCAAACCTACCATGATTTTCAAGTCAATTTTCATTCCTAATGAGCACAAATACTCTCTTAAGCCCCTTTGCATCCTCTGCCTTAGCTTCCCTTCCCTCATTTTCAGCAAACAACTTCTCCCATTATATCCTATTTTAAAAATACAAGAACATGGATGAGAAACCTCACACTCTACCACCACCTAACTTACCAATGTGCCTCCAGTCAGTGTCCCTCTTTCTAGCTAGAAAGTGAGCCCTATAATTCCAGCCCACCACTTCCTACCACGTAACTCCTGTGAACACTTAAAAATGGTAAAGTCACCTCATCCTAAAAACAATAAAAAACTTTTCCCTGGATGGCACATCAATCTTCAAATAGAAATTTACCTTTCTTCTTTCTCTTCACAGCCAAATTTCTTCAGATTCAATGCTTAACATCTCCACTTCTTAACAAGCCTACTCATTCTTCAACCCATTGCAATCTGGCGTCTTCCTACTATACCACCACAGATCTCATTAAAGCAAATGGAAACTTTTCAGTCCATATCTTCCTTGATCTCACAGTGGCTTTTGTTTTTGTCATTTATCCCCTTTCATTTTTAAAATAATTTATCGACATGAAATTCATCATGAATTTTAAATGAACAATTTAGTGGTATTCAGTACATTTACAATGCTGTGCAACAACTACCTCTATTTAGTTTTAAAACATTGCCATCAGTCCAAAGTAAAATCTATCACACATTAAATAGTTTATTATTTCTACCTCCTCCCCTAAGGCCCTGTCAGCCACCACTTTGCATTCTGTCTCTATGGCATTAACTATTCTAGACTTTTTATATAAAAGGAATTATACAATATGTGGCCTTTTGTGTCTAGCTTCTTTCACTTTGCATAATGTTTTAGAGGCTCATTCACATTGTAGCTTATGTTAGTACTTCATTCCTTATTACAGTGGAATAATATTCCATTGTATGTACAAACCACAGTGTGTTTATCCATTCATTCCCCTTCCTCTTGAAACACTCTCCTCCTTTGGCTTGTTGGACATTACAGTTTTCCTCTTACTTTTGCAAGCATAATACTTAACATAGCATTTTGGAGGTTTGTCTATCTTTTTGCATATATCAATGCTTTATTCTTTTTTTATGGTTAAATAATATATTCCATTGTATTCATATCCCAAAATATATGTATGCATCCCCCAAAATTTCAAAACCTATATCTCAAAATAAGCAGTGGGGAAAAGATGCCCTATTAAAAAATAAATGATGCTGGAATAACTGGCTCCCATAAGCAGAAAAATTAAATGACCCCCAACTATCACTATATAAAAAATTAACTAAAGATGGATTACAGACATAAATTTAAGACTTCAAGCTATGAAAATTATTGAAGAAATCCTAAGATATACTCTTCCTGATACCAGCCTTAACAAAGCATTTGTGGCTAAGTCTTGAAAAGCAATGGCAACACAAACAAAAATTGGTGTGACCTAATTAATTAAGGGAGTAGACAGAAAACCTACAGAATGGGAGAAAAAATTTGCAAACAACAACCTCAACAAAGGTCTAAAATACAGAATCTGTAAGAAACTTAACTAAGAGAAATTTAACTGTAAGAAACTTAAACAATTCAAGAAGCAGAAAACAAATGACCCCATAAAAAAATTAGGTAAAGACAAGAACAGACACTTCACAAAACAAGACATACAAGTGGCCAACAAACATACAAAGAAATGCTCATCATTATTAATCATCAGAGAAATGCAAATCAAAATCATAATGTGATACCATCTCATACCTGTCAGGTGGCTGTTATTAAAAAAAAAAAAGCAACAGTTGTTGGTGAGGCTACAGAGAAAAGGACACACTTGTAACTGTTGGTGGTAATGTAAATTAATTTAGCCACTGTGGAGAGCAGTTTGGAGATTTCTTAAAGAACTAAGAGTTGAACTACCATTTGATGCAGCAATCCCATTACTGGATTAATACCCAAAGGAAAATAAATTATTCCACCAGAAGAATGGGGTCATACACCCATATGTTCATCACAGTGCTATTCAAAATAGCAAAAACATGGAATGAACCCATGTGCCCATCAGTAGTGGAATGAATAAAGTAAATGTGGTACATATACACCATGGAATATGATGCAGATGTAAAAAAGGAATAAAATCATGTCCTTTACAGCAACATAGATGCAGCTGGAGACCATTATACTAAGTGAACTAATGCAGAAACAGAAAAACAAATGATGCATCATCTCACTTGTAAATGGAAGCTAAACATTGGGTACACATGGACATAAAGATGGGAACAAAAAACATGGGAACCACTAGAGAGGAGAGAGACGGAGAAGGGCTAAGGCTAAAAACCTACCTATTGGGTACTAGGTTCACTACCTGGGTGACGGGTTCAATGACATCTCAAACCTCCATGTTCTCAAACATCTTGCAATATAGCTTTGTAACAAACTTGCACATGTACTCCCTGATTCTAAAATAAATGCCAAATAAGAAAAAAACTAAAAATAAAAAACCTATATATCTCTCCCAGATATTTCTTCTGAACTCCAGATCCATGTATGGAACTGGCGTTTGATATTTTCACTTGTCAATCATGCATATACCTGCCATACAGATACAGACAGTCCCCAACTTATGATGGTCCCAATCACAAATTTTCAGCTTTATGATGATGAGGAAGTGATATGCATTCAGAACTTGTACTATAAATGTTTATTTGTTTTCTAAGCTAGTCTTATGCTGTGTGACTCTCTCCTGAGATATTAGGCAGAGGTAGAGAACAGCAGCTCCAAGTCAGCTACATGATCAATGAGGGTAAACAACAGAGACTCTACAGTGCACTTTGTTGTCAAAAGATTTTGCTCAACTGTAGGCTCCTGTGGGTTCTCAGAACAGTTAAGGCAGTTTAGGCTAAGCTGTAATATTCAGTAGCTTACTTATATTACATGCATTTCAACTTACGATATTTCCAATTTATGATGGGTTTATCAGGATATAACCCTATCATAAGTCGAGAAGTACTTCAAATACAACAAAGAAGACCAATGTCACTATATTTTCCAAAAAATTGTGCTTCCTTTTACATATCCACTCTCAGTAAATGGCACTGCCATTCGCCCTGTTATCTAAGTTAAAAACCTAAGTGTTACCCTTGATCCATTATTCTCCCTCCTCTCCCATATTCAATCACCAAATTTTATTCAGTTTATCTATTTAATATCTTTTGAATACAATCACTTTACCCCATTCCATCAGCATTGACCTTGTCCAAAACACCATCCACTCTTCTATAAATAAATCAAGTGCTTCTTAGATGATTCCATACCTCCAGGCACAGTCTGTTTTCCACATTGCAGTCAGTGTGATTGTGTAACATACAACTCCTGTTGCGCCAACTCTATGATGAAGAAATGTCTTCAGTAGCTCCATATTGCCCTCAGGATGAAGTACAGACTCTTTAAAAATGCTTCCTAGACACTTCAAGAACTGGTTCTGCTTACTCCTGTTTCCCCATGTCCAGCCACTCTTCCCAGAATTCTGCATCCTGTGCACAATAGCTTTTTAGGTTTGGAACAGGCTACAAGCCTACAACCTCTTTTTAAAAAAATGTATTTGCCCAAGCAGTTTTCTCTGTCTAGAAATCTCTCCTCACACAACTTCACAACCACTTTCATCTTATGGATTTTTTTTTTTTTTTCATTTCTGAAAGGTCAAGTACATTCATTCTGCCTTCATCATAGGTTTTATTCGGATGCTGTTTTGGTCCTCCGGTATCTAACTACTCTTCAAAGTAATGTGTTTTAGCACAGGGTATGGTTAGCTGCCCTGTCTTTATCTCAAACTTATGATTCTCTATTCTGGCTTAGCAGAGACCATGTGTTTTTGCAACTTTTTGAGAATATTCAAGTGCAGTGTTCTACAAGGTTTTTTTTTTATTATTATTTCTGAATAAAAATATTTTTCAAATTATGCCTTTCCTTCACAGGTGTGAAGATATATTTTAACAACTGTGGCTGAGTCTTAATTAGAGACTCTCCTGTGCTCCCATTTATCTTTCCCTTATCATACCTCAAAGCCAGTTTACCTTAGAAAGATACACCCAACATGGAAAGTTTTTCCATGATGTCCTTGCAAGACTTTGAGCTTTGGAAATTTAAATTAAAAGACTGTAATGAAAAAGAAATTTTAAAAAAAGGACCACACTGACTCTATTAGTTGATTAAAATTAAAAAGAATGAAAATTGAATACTTTATTGCCAAAAGGAAGTCTTCTTATAACATGATTTGGACAAAGACCATATTAAAAATTTTTACCTACTTCCTATGTGCTGAATGTTTCTGTTCCCCCCAAAATTTATTTGTTGAAACATAATCCCCAATGTGACAGTATTAAGAGATGAGGCCTTTTGGGAGATGATTAAGTCATGAGAATAGATCTCTCATGAATGAAATAGGTGCCGTCACAAAAAAAGCCTGAAGGAGGTCATTTGCTTCTCCTGCCTGTGAGAAAGCAGCAGGCAGGTGCCATCTGTGAAACAGAGAGCAAGGTCTCGCCAAACACCAAATTGTCTGGCACCTCGATCTTGGACTTTCCAGCCTCCAGCAGTACATGAAATGAAGTTATGTTGTTTCTAAATTACCCAATGTAAAGTATTTTATTATAGCAGCCTGAATGACCGAAGATACTATTCATGATTTTGAGTGCTTTAAATACATCTTTATAAAAGATGGTGAACTAGAAAATGCAAAGAAAAAAGTTTTTCTATTTTTAGTAGAGGCGGGGTTTTGTCACATTGACCAGGCTGGTCTTGAACTCCTGACCTCAGATAATCCACCCCTTTGGCCTCCCAAAGTTCTGGGATTACTGGCCTGAGCCACCACACCTGTAGTCCTAGCTATTTTGGAGGCTGAGGCCAGATAATCACTCGAACCCAGGAGACCAGGGTTGCAGTGAACCGAATCGAGCTGCTGCACTCCAGCCTGGGCAACACAGCAAGACACCATCTTAAAAAAAATAATAAGGAAAAAAGATAAAAAAATTTTCTAAAATATTTTGTGGACATCTTCAAAGAAACAGAGTAAAATACTGGCTAGGAAACAATACATCAAAAGTGCTAAGTAGGTATAAGTGTCATGGTAAAACATAGTAAATAAAATTGGAAATGAAAACTATGATTTCATAAATCAGTCTGAGTGAAATAATAAAACAGACAATTTCTACTGGCAAAAAAGAACTAGACTTTTTCTTAAACGAGCCACATTTCTGAATCACCCACATGTGACTTTTAAAAAGTTTAGTGTTCTTGGCATGTGAAACAAAGTTAACAGCACTGCTTTATCTTTTTAAAGTCCACAAAAGACACATTAACATATTCTATAATTTAACATTTAAAAATTGCCTTGGATTATGTAAGTCTCATATGAAATAAATCCTACTAGGGACACACTAGGACGTAATGGGAAGAATCTCGTATCAATGGTCAAGTAACTGAAATTCAAGCTCAAGACTTACAACTATGTAACCTCAAATAAGTCACCTAGTTTCCTGTTTCTTTGTGCCACATTTTCTTCTCCTATGAAATAATAAGTGGGTTGGACTAACTGGTCTCCAAGGTCTCTTTCACCTCAAACTCAAGTATGGAATAAAATTGAAAAGCAAATGTACTTTTCACTAAAATAATTACTTACTACTGAGTATAATTGCTTCCTTTTGGTAAAAGGACATGCTCATTATACTCATTTTTATGTATACAGCACTGTTTCCTATTTACACAGTGTGCCTATAAAGCGAGGTGATATTTTTTGAACAAGCATTGAAGTACTTATTCTTGCAAATGACTCTAGTCCCATCTTATATGGCTAAACCCAGAGGGTGCAGACTTATTCCACTGATGCTGAGATTGATTAGTTTGAAACTGTTAAAATGATCTCCTGAGGTCAGACAGAATGGTGCATACCTGTAGCCCCATCTACCCAGGAGGCCCAGAATTTGAGATAGAGTGAACTATGATTGTGCTTGTAACAGACACTGCACTCCAGCCTAAGAAACATAGCAGGATTCTGTATCTAAACAAATAAATGAAGTAAAGCAATCAAAATGCCTAACCCAGTGTATACCCCAGTATACTCTGAACTGTAAATATACATTTTAATCTTAGTATTGCATGTATTTATTCACTTGTTAAGGATATCCTCACTAGAGATAAGTTTTAATTTTTGACTGTATTTTTAATTTTTTATTAATAATAATGAGATAGATTTCATAATCAGTATTGGACTTGAAGATAGAGTGATAAGGCTGGGTAATATGGTAGTTGATTGCTAAAATGTACAATTTAATTATAACATAAAAAGATAAATTTTCTTTTGTGGCTGGTACAATAGTAATTGTTAAAAATAATCTCAAAAGAAGAATTATAAATGTGGCTTGAAAAATTGCAGCATATTTAGAATAAATGCATGCATTCCCAAGGGAATACTTTGAAGCATAGCATTGTCTAATTTTATAATTTTACTACAATTTGTTTTAAAAAATCAGTTTCATTACTTTGTAAATAGACATATTTATAATCAACTTAAAATTAAATCTGTGGTTGAAAGAGCATACACACACAAACACACACACACACAAAGCATGATTTGCTAGCTTCGAAATTTCAGTTTCAAAATTTATTCTATTACTCTTTTCCTGAAATAATTTTCATCTCCTATATCCAGGATAAATATTTAAATGAATTATCAAAAGGAAATTTAAAAAGTTCCTGAGCAAAACTATCTTTAAGCTTCATGTAAGAATAGATAATAGAAACTTATTCCTATAGCCTGGATACTGCGGAATTCTTTCTTCACCTTCTTGTCAATACTGTAGTAAGTTCTTTACCAGACTGAATTAAACTGCTCTTGAAAGCAAAGCCACAATTGGAAAGATAGACAAATATTAACATTGATTCTGATATGCATTTTATCCCAAAGATGTCTTGTCACATGACATAAATTGAGAAAGCATATCTCCTTTAAATTGCAGTTTCTAGCCGGGCGCGGTGGCTCAAGCCTGTAATCCCAGCACTTTGGGAGGCCGAGGCAGGTGGATCACGAGGTCGAGAGATCGAGACCATCCTGGTCAACATGCTGAAACCCCGTCTCTATTAAAAATACAAAAAATTAGCTGGGCATGGTTGTGCGTGCCTGTAATCCCAGCTACTCAGGAGGCTGAGGCAGGAGAATTGCCTGAACCCAGGAGGCGGAGGTTGCGGTGAGCCGAGATCGCGCCATTGCACTCCAGCCTGGGTAACAAAAGCGAAACTCCGTCTCAAAAAAAAAAAAAAATTGCAGTTTCTTTGACTTAGAGGCAGTTATTGTTTTTCTGTACTGTGCACTTCTCCCAGTCACAGGAAAGGTGATATGAAATACTACAACTACTATATTGGCTTGTTAAAACAAAAACATCATAGGCTGCTTTCATTAACACGTGTGGATTTTCTATGTGAAAAAAGATTTTTATAATTTCTGGAAATTTAAGAGAAAACATTAAAAACACAGCTGGATTACTCCCTTTCAATCTCAAGTTTTACTCTCTTCCCTGTCATTTTTTACATTCTTTTGTTTTTGATTTATTCATTAATCTAGATTTCACATTCTACCAAATTGTCAATTTTCCTCACTAAACCCAAATTACTTTAAACAGAAATTTTGTTTGTTATTGTTTTTTTAACATGATTTATTAACACATTCTACTGAAATCTGGTCAAGGAAAAAAATTTGGCAGATTTTTTATTTGTTTTTTGATTTTATATTATTGTCAACCCTGAGTCAACATCTTGTTATAATGATCAGTCATAGATTTGCAATCACTTTGTGGAAGGAAAATTTTAAAATAAGTGTGGATAAGTTGGTATGATGTGTAATCCTTTTTGCTAAATTAAAATTTGCACTTTCAACTAAAAGTAGCTAAGTCCTGTAATAGCAAATCTCAAGACATGAACTCCCTGACAGGACGCTTATAGACAAAGTTCCTAGAAATTCATGGGTTCATGATGTCTATTGGCCTGAAAGAAACCTGCCTGAGCTATGTTCAATGTCGTTTAGCAGAGCAAATAATCGAAGTTAATAGAAGGAACTTCCTGTGTCTTATGAACTCAACAGAATTACTTAATATCCCTCCCCCTCCAATGCCAATATATGAAGAAGAGACCCATGATCCAAGCATCTATGTCTTTTCACACTTGCTCAGCTACCTGTGATTCATCCTCCAGGCAAGCTAGGCTGTGAGGCTCCACACAGGCTAACTTGTCTCATTATCTAGTAATTTTTATGCAATTAAAAGGGTTCTGTCTTGGCATTATTCGTTTGCAAATCCTTTCTGACCATCTTAGACTAAATGTGGTTATACTCTTTGTGTTCTGACAGTACCGTCTACTAAATTCCACTTATAGCACTTAACAGGTGCATTACAATTTCTCATTTTAATGTGTGAGTGAAGACCATATCTTATTCAATGCTGTATCTCCAATGCCATCTATAGTGCTTGATATATACTTGGTGCTTAATAAATAATCTGTTGAAAGATATTCACTAAAAGGATATTGCCAAATAATTTTATCCTGAGAGTAGTATCTAATCATCTGTAGCTCTCCAATCTTATGTTGATCCCTGAAGCAAGTTTCTACACCATCAGGTAAAAAACAAGCAACAATAAGAGTTTCAGGAATCTCACTCTTGTTCATGACATTGCACACTTCAGTGATTGCTCCTTTGCGTTCACTCAACTCATGATGCATCAAAATACCAGCGTCTTGGCTCTAAGGCATGGTTCTGGTTCTTTGGATACTAGTATTGACTTTCTTCTGCTTCAATTCGTCAGTTATCATTCAAATTTGTCCTCATTGAAGTACCCTTAGAAACAACATGGCAAACTTACTTCTACAGCTGGGTTTGCCTTAGGCTTTATGGAGGAAATTTTGTTATATAAACATTTGGTATGGTTTTGTGTCCATGACACAACATGACAGTGATGCTCATTTAATTTTCTTTAATTGTTGATTCTATAATATATTGAATCTCAAATCCTTCTCCAGTAATATAAAGGCGACATAATTTAATATGTTGAACCTAGATACATCATTTGATCTTATTGAATTATAGTCATGCATAACTTAACAACAGGATACATTCTGAGAAATACGTCATCAGGCAATTTTGTTGTTGTGCAAACATCTTAGAGTGCACTCACACAAGCCTAGACTTTATAGCCTGCTATAGCTTTTCGTGGTAAAGTTTATTGCTTCTAGGCTACAAATCTGTACAGCATGTTACTATAGTAAATATTGTAGGCAATTATAACACAATGGTAAGTATTCATATATCTACATATCTAAACATAGAAAGGAAGAATAAAAATATTAAAATCTTATGGAACCATGGCCACATATGTGGCCAATTATTGACCAAAACATGATTATGTAGCACATGATTAATAAACACTTAACTAATATGGTTAAATTAGCAGATATGTTTAAATTCTTAATAAAATGTTTTTATTTTCTCATAAAATGAAATAAGCATCTCTAATTTATCCATATGCCTATGGTCATTCATGTCTTTGTTTCAACATATTTGCCATTGCAATAAAAATTACTACCCTTTAAATGGGTTGTAACAGGCTCCTTCTACTACCCCTCTTCAGTTTATTCTGTTGGAGAAAGTAGAAGAGCTCAAACTGTTTACTAGTTAGCTACATAACACCACACACTAATAAATATTAAATCTCTAATTTTCCTTTGTCTTTCCTGCCTCCTATTTCATCAGTGATATGCAAAAGCATCTGGGTTCATATTAAACACAAGTGAATTAGGAGGGTGTTCAGCACTTACACAAGAAAGTCATCTGAAGAAAATACATGTACTCTATAATCTGTATAAATTATATACATTATAACCAACTACAATAACATGCAACTTATTTGCATATCTTAATTTTTTTAATGAGGCACTAAAATTTGTTAGAAGTAAGGTTTCAGTGTTATTATGAAGCACATAATTCTGAGGAAAAACATCTGGACTAACTTCCTAATGTATTTTTTTATAAGCATAGCCATGCTTGAGAGCAAAAACGAATGTAGAAAAGAGAAAAGAAAACGAGGAAGAAAACTACTCAGTAAAAGGTAAAAAGAAGAAAGGAAGAGCATCTTCCTGGATTACCTGAATTTGCTTGAACTGGAATCCTTTTGTGAAATAGCCAAGTTTACACTACTCAAAAAAGTTTAAAGGCAGTATTAGTAACCCAAATATGTTTTAGATTTTCTTTCAGCTGGTAATATATTTAAGTAGCATATCTGGACACCTCGAGTGGGCTGGTGTGTTTAGTCTAAAGGAAACTGATTTATGGGGATTAAGGAAGCTCTGAAAAAGCAAGTAAAGATGACTTCTACTGGAGTTCAGACACATGGTCAAGATTGTCTGTCAGTGGGGTAGTCTGACAGAAGCCGATTTGCAAGGGAAGCTGAAGAGCAGGGACATCTTTTAGAAGAGAATAAGTCTTTAGGGAAGAAGGAACAGCCTGGATGAATTTGAACAGGCATGTAACCAAGTTGTAAAGAATCGGGATATTGAGAAAAACAGAGTTGCTATTACCTGTATCTGTCCTCACATCCTAGATTCATGCCTGGGTTGTAAGAGAGAAAGAATTATGAGGAAAACAAACAAACCAAAGAGTCATTTGACTACGCTGGAGTACAAGCATAATTGGAACACACATTTGGTACCCGGAAGGGTCAGATCAATTTCCAACAGCAAATTGTGTACGGTGGAAACCGTGGAACAACAGAAGAGAAAGAAAAAGTTCCCTGAGGGCCTGGCAGAGATGTGCTGGCCATTGTCCAGCACCACAGTGTGATTATTGTAAAGAAGATTTATACCTGACATATAAGAAATTCCCTCTAAAAATCCCAAGAAATACTCAAGGAAACAGGTGATCTACATGAGGAGAGGTGACCTGAGCTAGGATAATCATCACAAGACAATATTTTCTAAAATGTGAAGGGCTTTAAGAATCCGCAATTATAAGATCTCCAGGTCCCTTAGTTTCCTGATTAGACATTCAGTTTAAAATGTTGCTAAATATTCCATGAAGATGCAATTTGTCTCCCAGCTTCATTCAGCTCGCCGCTCCCTGAAGTTACCAAAACAGAATTAGAACCTAGACAATCTGGTTTCCAGGGTGGTGCCCTGAACCTCCAGATTATACCTTCTGGCTAAATCTCAAGCCCTTCCACCAAGGTCATGTCAACTTCTCAACTCTTTGCCTGGAGCCAGCTATTCAGGTCTTGTTACTAACCAGCATCTTTAGAGAAGGAAGGCTTTTGAGGGTACTTGAAAATTCCAAGAATGGTGAAGTTCCTGAAATGAATGGTCTCCCCATAGTTCATAAGACATTATGAAAAAAAACAATTATTTCAATGAAAGCTTGTTCAAGGAGTTGAGTTAGGTTTTTTTTTTTTTAACCCCTCAGTCATTTTACTATTTTTGGAAAAAGAATTACATTTAATATTTCCTTCTCAGAAAAAACAAATATTCCATATTATTATTACAGAAATAATTCCCATACTTTCAAATGCTGTGATGTACCAAATAGCCAAATGATTTCATTGTTAGAAAAAAGTCCCCTCTCCCAAATCTATAAACTTTCAGAAACAAGGCAGGAGTTGTAATGTTTTCTCGTTAGACTCCATAAAGCTTACTTTAGTAAGTAACTTATAAGTTACAGGCACATATTACCATTGAGGGAAAAGTAATTTGTTATAATCATTATTAATTATAGTTATTTTTAATTATCTTTGCTGTATGTATAAACATTAAAAATACAAACAGTGCTGCTTTAGCACAGATGGTTGGTGCTTGTTACCCAGGCTGTCAGGCATCATTTGAACACCATTGCCTTCTTTTCCCTAATTGTAAGGAAAAGCAATAAAGTTGCTCCTTGGAAACAATTTTCATGTTTGAGAAAACTGTTACTAAGGAGGGGAGATCCAAGTTATGAAATTTTTTTCACCCTTTCTCTCTACCTAGACAATGCTTTTGAACTCTTCTCCATGTGAGACCTCCTTCACACTAAATGGTTGTGGGTCACCCAATGTTCAGCCTAGACATGTCTATGCTTGGTTTTGCTGTAACTTAATCAACTAAGAGCTGAAATGGTTAAAAAAAAAAAAGTTCCCTTTTAAAACTTGAATATGTGCATTGAAGTGGCAAGATGAAGTGTACATATGAATCAACATTCGAAATATCTGGTTCTATTCCTGTCCGCACACAAAAACTAAAGTAATTCCGAGGTTTGAATGCTGTTAACTCACTGGATGTCAACATATATTTAAAGAAAAAGCTCAATTTTTCAATTAACACAAGAAATATTATATCTACCACCTGGTGTTGCCAGCACCAGAGTGGGTAGAACTCTAGTTTGAATGCCCTCAAATAGATGAATTTGCTCTGTGACCGAAGAGTCACGTCAAAGGCTTCATTATAATCCAAATGTTAAATCCCTCAGATCAATGCTCTTGGCTTAGCCTGACGTTGGTCAATACATTATATAACCATTTATATATTTTTAAATGATTGTTCAGTATTTAGTATTGTCTATGCAGGCATGCTGGATGGCAGCCATGGCAAAAGAGAAGAAACAAAACTTTGATAATCAGCTTTTTTTTTTTTTGCATAGAAAAAAAATATTCTCTATAAACATGAAATTGTAACCAAATGAATAATTCAGGTTCCTAAAAAAGGAAATCTATCTGTCAACATAAGAATGGGTATTAGATGCTTAAAAAAAAAAAGTATTGTCCAGTAGCAGGCAGTTTATATCAGCGGAAGAAATAAATAGGATAATTGCTGTCTACACTGACCAACCAACTTTACTGCCAATCATTCTAATGATCTAGGCGGACAGAAAGAAACTGGAGGAAAAAAAAAACATGATATTTTTTCTTAATGTTTGGTACTTTTTAATTTCTCAGGGCATTTAAATATTAAAATTTTCTGAATGTTTATGTCTCCCCAAATTCATCTGTTGAATCTAATCACCAATGTAATGGTATATGGTGAAGGAAGTTAGAAGGTAACTAGGTCATGAGGATGAAGCCCTCATAAATGAAATTAGTACCATTATCAAAGCAGCAGCAGAGAACTGCCTTGCTTTCTTCCACCATATAAGGACACAGTGAGAAGGTGTCATCTATGAAGCAGGAAATGAGCTTCAAATAGTTATTAAATCTGCCATCACCTTGATCTTGCACTTCCCATTTTCCAGGAACTATGTAAAATAAATTTCTGTTGTTTATAAGCTAACCAGTGTATGCATTTCATCATGGCAGCCCAAACAGTCTAAGACAACACCAATTTGTAAAAAGACACACAAAAACTCAAGACACATATATATATATGATATGATACACACACATATATATATATACACACATATATACTTAGATCATATCTTTTCATATGCAAACATATAAGAGAAATGAATGTGATAGAACAACATTTACTCAGAAGTTGAGGAAAAAGATGCTAAATCTGAAATAAAATTACTTTCTTTTTGTATAAAAATAATTGTTAATGGTTAAGTATTGTGATAATTAAAAATCAAATTTTAATTTGTCACTGAAGGTGCCAGATGGACAGTCCCAGAGTGCATGTCTGTTTTTATCACAGAAACAAGTTAACAAATACTGCTCTGCCATTTCATGCCAATTTCATATTTAATGATGAAATTGCCCTTATTAAAACCAGAGTACTTTGCTGAGATGTGGATGAGTGATAGAGTGCTGTCCTCTTAACTTTGAAATTGCAACACACAGGGAAGTGCAGACAAGAATGTGGTTACTTTGAACACAGCACATAAAAAGTAAGCCAGAAGCAAACAGTTCCACATTCTTCAATATTAAGTCAGTGTCAACTACATAAGCCAGAGTTTCTAGTTTGAAGTCTATGCTGTAAAAGCTTACTTTTGTTGTATGAACAACTCTAGCAATATATTCTTTAGAAAACAATTAAAGGGCCTGACATGAAGTCTAAGGGCTTCTGACAAATAGTCACTGATATTACAACTACACATAATGCATATATGTTTAAATAAAATATCAGAAGCACCACTGAGTATGTAAAAATATAAGAATAAAACACAATTGAATGGAAAACAGGAACTCAGAGAGGTAACTCAGTAACAAATCCAATTTTGCCCTAAGGACGAAGGTCAAAATCCACTGATGTGGAGCTTGCAAAGGGAAGTGTGAAGATTTCCTTTAGTGCCAGAACAGTCCTAGAACACTAGAACTACAAATGGCACAATGAAAAAATGAAAGGGTAATTTTTTCCCCACAAAAGGGTAAAACAAGGAGACCTTCCTGTCCTAAATTTAGAGCTAGATGGTGAAAAAGAAGAATCTCCCTTGGGAATGCATGACCACACACCAAGTGTCACAGGAGATTATAACACCAATTCACACTTTCACTTGTGGTCTCAAAAATCCCCTAAGCTTCATATTTATTGCTCATGATTTAGGATCAGTTGTGTTCTCAGGATCTAGAAGAAGTAAATGTAAATCTTCATGGGAAAAACTTAACTTTCACTCAGATGTCAAAAACTCTCAGAAATGGCCAGGCGTGGTGGCTCACGCCTGTAATCCAAGCACTTTGGGAGGCTGAGGTGGGCAAATCACGAGATCAGGAGTTCAACACTAGCCTGACCAACATGGTAAAACCCTGTCTCTGCTAAAAGATACAAAAATTAGCCTGGCACGGTGGCACACACCTGCAATCCCAGCTACTCGGAAGGCTGAGGCAGGACAATCACTTGAATCTGGGAAGCGGAGGTAGCAGTGAGCCAAGATTGCACCATTGCACTCCAGCCTGGGTGACAGGGTGAGACTCTGTCTCAAAAAAAAAAAAAAAAATTATCAGAAATGAAGTTCCAGTGATCATAAGCTCACATTGAAAAGTAACAATACACAAAAGTCAACAAAGCACTTTTGTGCAAAATACTACAGAAATACAAATTACATAATTAAACATTCAAAGCCCTACAAATGACAGATACATAATAATGGGTATGATTACTATATATTCAAGTATAATAAATTATGATAAGCTTTTCTTAAACTGTTTCCTCATTTATGCTATTATTCTCCATAGCTCTGATAGTCACTAGGTTTGTATTAATACTTACATATCTGGGCCTCTTTGTGCTTGGAGTTTATTGAAGTACTATTTTCTAATCTGCTATTTTCAGCTGGTCCCACTTCATGCTTAACTCCAAATATTTCCCTGATTCAGTAAAAATGAAATTCCACGTAAGAAATGACTCTATTTTCCTAATGGCTGTGAGCTTGTCATTACAATTTTAGCTACATAGCCTTCCTTGTCTAGCCTTATAGGCAAGAAAGTTAAATGGCTTTACCATTATATATAGCCTTTGCTCTTTTCATATTCACTCACTCCAGACTCTGCCTTCATACCTTTGCTTAGACTTAACCAAGTCCTGATCCCATTCCATCATTTGTTAGCTGTGTCTTGTTAGTCTCCTGACCTTAAATATGAACTATTTGCTGATCACACTCATATTTCTACTCCTGCCTAGAATTGACTCCAAAATGCGACTTATATATCCAACAATTTTTTTTTTTTTTTTTTTTTTTTTTTTGAGATGGAGTTTCGCTCTTGTTACCCAGGCTGGAGTGCAATGGCTCGATCTCGGCTCACCGCAACCTCCGCCTCCTGGGTTCAGGCAATTCTCCTGTCTCAGCCTTCGGAGTAGCTGGGACCACAGTTGTGTGCCACCATGCCCAGCTAATTTTTGTATTTTTGGTAGAGACGAGGTTTCACCATGTTGACCAGGATGATCTCGATCTCTTGACCTTGTGATCCGCCCGCGTCGGCCTGCCAAAGTGCTCGGATTATAGGCGTGAGCCACCGCGCCCAGCCTATATCCGACTATTTACTTGAGATCAGTATGTGGATACCTGATAAACAATTTAAACTGAGTTTTTCCACTTCCCTTTTATCCATTTTGTCCTATCTCTGCTCATTTGAAAAGCCAGCAAATGTCTCACAGAGAAATTGCATACAGAATGTAAGCAAACAATAATGTGTGTGTGTGTGTGTGTGTGTTTCTTCTGAGATCTTGGTGTTTCAAATCCTAATACCTTAATAGTCTCCAATTTTCTCCCCAGACCACTGAGATTACTGAAAACTCCGGGCCACTAATTTCTGCTAGGCCTCTATGCTTTATATATTGTGAATTAGCAAATACCCTGAGGAGACAAAGCAGGTGTGAAAATATGGCTGACATTAATAATTTCTCCTTCTCATTAGAATCCTGGCCCTTTAAAATCTGAATACCTTAAATTTTCCTCATTTAAAAAAAAATCTAACTACATAATGAGTTTTGACAAGATTAATCCGATAACTGCTACTCCACAATAGTCAAAAGTAATAGTCGTTTTCTCTTTGGTTCTCTTCTCTCTTCCCTATTCTCACTCTCATCCACATAGGTCCACTCTTCTGGGTACAACCATGGTTTTGCTACTACTGTTACTGTAACAGGACTATCACCTTTCTTGGTGGGCATCACCACATTTCCAAGACAGCTCTTCTGCTGCTACTAAGTACCACTGATGATGCATCAAAAGAACACTCAAAGTGACATTTGACAAAACATGGGATAGTTTGCCTCATCCTTTTTTTTTTTTTTTTTTTGAGTTCTACTAACCTTTGGTAGAGAAATGCTAAGGCAAGGGAGATGTACACTGCCATCTCTTTCATGAAAACAGGTTTCTCTAGTCTAGTGGCCATGGGCATATGCCCAGAGGCATAGGACCAGGAAATAACATACTGTATTTCTTCCATACTGTAGTTCATCCTTAATATTAAGAACATCATAAATCACATTTTTTCTTTGTTTTACTTTCTCTTTCTCAAGTTAAGGTAAATAGTATCTCAAGAATTTCCACAGATTTAGGCAAACAAAGTTTTGGTAGCTTACTTTCTAAGTTGAATTGGCCTGCTATAATATAATATTTAGACTACGTAATTCATAAACAACAGAAACTTAATTGCTGACAGTTCTGAAGGCTGGGAAACCCAAGATCAAAGTGTCAGAAGATTCAGGGGCTGCTGAGGTCCGGTTCCTCATAGATAATGCCTTCTATGTGTCCTTCCATGGCAGAAGGGGTGAATAAGCTCCCTAGCACCTCTTTTATAAGGGTACTAGTCCCATTCATGAAGACTCCATTTCCTAAAAGCCCCAACTCTTAATACTATGATCAAGGTTTAGAAAAAGCAAAGCTTTGAAGTTAGATTGGAAAACAGACTAAGATTAAAAATTAAGGGAGGAAGTCACAATGAAGTCTAACATCAAGCATTCTTAAGGAGGAAATTAAAAGTGGGAAAAGTTGGAATAATAAGAGCATGTGATAAAAATTAATTTACGGGAATTTAAGAAGTTAGAAGTTGTACAACTCAGATGACAGCAGCATTCAATATTTGGCCAGGAGACTAAATCAATACAACTGAACAAAAAATAAATGCTTATATTTCTTTGAGATCTTTTTGACTAGGTGGTTGTGTAACCGAGTTTTTTGGGGGGTGCTGGTGAGGCACAGCTCCTCTGAGAGAATGCTGTAGGTTCTCGGTCTCCGCCCTTTTAGGAATAAGAGAAGAGGTGCGCAGTAAGCTCATAAATACCGAACCCAACCAGTGTTGCAGAAAGGTGGTTTTATTTAGGTAGAGAAAAGAGAAGAAAAGGAGAGGAAGAGAAAGACTTCCATGAGGAATGTGGAAGGGGATTCCAGAGGGGAAATCCAGGAGGAGAAAGGGAGCTCCCACCATGTGGGAGGGGACTCCAGAGAGCTGGAAATCCAATGTGGGTGAAGGAGCAGGGGAATTTATCCCAGGAGAAATTTCCACCTTCCCAAGTTCCTCTGCCCAATGACAGAAGTTCCTTTAAACTTCCACTGGAGTGATTGACTTAGTTTCTTCCCATGCCTGTGGAATTCAAACATAAACCATTAAATCTCTCAGATGGAGAGAGATGGGATGGGGGCATGGCACTGGGAAATTCTTGTCCTTAAAACTACAATCTCTCGTGGACCTGATAAGGAACACATTCCCTCAGTTGGATGATATATCTGTCAGACAATGATGCATAATAAATCACCTTAAAATTTAGTGACTTAAGCAATAAGTATTTGTTGTTCTCTCTCATATTACTACAGCCATTTATGAGACTGTTTCAGGTTGCAGATTGGTTGTGACTGGCTCAAAACTTCCATTTTGAATCAGAAGTGTTCCACATGTGTTTTAGTTTTCATTGGTTCAGAAGCTATCCCGGGCATATTCTCATGGAGAACGGCAACCACACAACAGGACAAGCAGAAGAACTCAGTGTTTCATGATCCGTGCCTCAAACTAGCAAATTGACATTTCTTCCCATATCCTGTTGGCCAAAGCAAGACACATACCCCAAAAGTTCAATAATATAAGAAATAAGAAACATACACTACCCTCAATACAAGGAATTGCAAAGGCAAAAAGAAAAGTGCATTTTGTTAGAGAAAGAGCTTTACATTTTCTAAGAAAATGATTCACTTTATCACAGCTAAGTAACTCCCCTACACTATCAAATGTACTATGGTAGACAAAGAGCTTTATTGGAGGAAATAACTGTGAAGGGAAATGGGAAGGGGAAAGAAGCATGGGTGGGTAAAGAAAACTTCAGACCACAGTGCTGGTCTGACTCAGCATCTAGCAAGAGAGGGGAAAGGAAAAAGGTTTGAGTTAGAAGAGGCTCACATTGCTCTGAGAAAATCGTGGCTGGAGCAATGGTAAGTCTTTGAGCTAAAGCTTCCCAGATGAGTCTCACCTGTCATAGGTATAGCTCAGTTTTTGCTTAGGAGTAGCCAGGAAAAAGCATAGCTTTAATATAAAGAAAATGATGGGGACAAAGGGATGATATCTGGGGCTGTCATTCCACTTCCCTGCTTAGAAGACCTAATGGTATGTTTTCATGACTGCTATAGTCCTACCATACATTTGTGTGTGGAAATCAACAAAGTTCTCAATGAATGAAGGAAAGGTACCACCAAGTAGATGAAGATAATAGTGTTGACAGTAATGAGAATAATTAGGGCAAGTTACAGTGATTTGATATAGAGTTCACAGAGATTTTGAATAATTTATTCTAAACAAACCCATGAAGGCTACAAGTGATCTCTTCTCAATAGTTCACATGTTATCAGTTTAATGATGTTTTACCTATTGCCAAGAAATATCCATTTCATCAATTTTCATTTTGCCACTTTCTAGAAAAGTCAACATTGATCTTTCATTCATTTCTAAATCACACTTTTCCAGGAATACTTGAATATTAATGTTGAAAACTATTTGACTAAATATTACAAATATTTTCTTAAGTTTAGCTATAATGGATTTAGGTATTAAAAACATGATCTTATTTAAACACAAATTCTTAACAAATTAAAAGGGTTGTCTTCATATAAATTTCAGTATTTTCTTCTCAGAGTTGGTTCATCCAATTTTAGTTCTTTGCACCAAATTGAAACTCACATGACTGAATCATTAGCATTTTTATAAGCCACAGCTCATTCTGAGATTAATTTTCTAAATGTGTTAATTTTCTAAATAATTTTCTAAATATTATTGTTTCTGTCTTTTAAATATGCTTAGCATAATAAATGAAGGAGCACAATGGATGAATAAATGGGTTTTGGAGTCAGACAAATCTGTGCTTGATACCTGGATATGGCTATGCCATTCGATAGGGCATGCTTCTACTTGTCCCTTATATTACGTCGTCGGGAGGGAACAGTGCTTGCTGGCATAACAAACTCCTGGCCTCTTCTATAAGAGTAATTCAATTTGAATGTGGAAGGAAGGAGAAATCGAGTATCCATAGCCTAGCCTCTGCCCGTCTCCTTCATCTAGGAAAACGACCTGACTGTCACATGTCTTAGTTAGCTAATGTTTGTCACGCAAAGGAATTTCATTCCTAAAAGAACAGCCTGTGGTAGCCCAGTAATGCTGTAATTGCCTGAATTTAAAATGTTGTGTCTAATTATAGGACTGAGTTTCACTAAGTTCACTAGCTCACAGATATATTTTGCATTCTTTAAAATTAGCTTAGCCAGTTATAAAAGTAAAAATCAAATTTACTACTTGACATATTTCATTGATTCTAAACTACATATTATTTTGAGATTTTAATACCTCTAAAGTTAATTGAATCTTACCATCACTTCTCACTACCCTGTTTTAATGTTTATTTATCTTTGAATTTCTCTAAAAATTGCATGAATCTTAACACTAATTGGGTCGTAAATTTGGTGAAAGATTCCAAATCACTATATACTTCTTGACGTTATTTCTCAATTGTCCTAGAATTCAGACAGAGGAATGTGTGCTATTTGTTGACTCTTTATTAGCTACATCTCAAAACTTTAAGGAATATTAATTTATCTGCACCTCAGTGTTCTCATGCACGAACTAAAATTTATTACTGCATGCCAGATACTATATCATTTGTTCTGCATATTTTAGCAAATACAATCCCTCATAGCATCACCATAAAGGGAACTAAAGAAATGACTCAAGGTCACATGTCTAGTAAGCAGAGAGGCCAGAACTGGAAACCAGACTATCTAGTTTTAGATCGTGAACTTTTACTAAGAAACTCTATCTCATGGGGTTATCATAAAGGTCAAATGAAATAATTTATGGAAGGCATTTAACACATATTACACAGCACAGAGTAATTGTTTCATAAATTATATGACGCTTATTTTTGTTATCAGTCCTTTTATATGTTGAGTTGGTCAGAAGACCTCTTGGTATAAAGAGAAAAATAAAATATTTCGAGGTAAGAGAAAGCAAAATTCAAATTTCAACTTTGCAGTTAGCTATACCATAATCTTCAAAAATTATTTAAACTTTCTCTTTTTCAGTTTCTTTTGCAGCAAAAAGGAGTCATACATGCCATAGGATTGTCATGAAAATAGACATTTCTTTAGCAAATATTTACCAATTTGGATTATATGTAGCACACACTACATAATTCTAGGCACTGATGGTACAGGAAAATGTATATTCTAGTAACATAAAATGAATGAGACAAAACAAAAATCTGTTTTTCAACTTCCAGGGGTGGTAATGTATGACATACAATAAGCACTCAAATTTACCTTTTAAATATTAAAATTGTAGGTCCCCCCTTGTAACTTAATGCTTAGTGGATTCCTAGTCTGTTAAAATATAAAAGGACAATATCCATCTACCTAAGTGATGTAGTCTTTTCTAATATGCCTTTTAATTGTATAACTTTTATCTTTCAGACAAGAAAATAACAGTCTATAGTAATCTTTACCAGGTAATTTGACTTACTGATTTTTTTTTATTCTCTATTTTGTTTTCCAAAGGTTTACAGTTCTTGTTTTGCATAGTCATATTTCTAAACTTATTGAATAATCATTTTTATTTTTTTCTCAATGGATCTATGATTTCATATGAGAACCTTCATGATAGCTACAATGGTCTTGAATTTGTATTTAAGGAAACATTTGATGTGACATTTGCTCTAGCTAACTGGCACATTCTAATATGTTCTCTGTTAATTCTATTGTACCTGATTTGATATGCTTTGAGTAGTCTCACTTTAAATTTTAAAAATGCCAGCCTTATTGGCATCAGCAGTGACAAACTTCTTCATTAGTCAGCCTATCTCATCAATGATTTAGTTTATTGGAGCTTAAAAAGTATAAGTTGTAAACATTTTTCTTCTGCTATTATTTTAAATTTTTTAAATACTACAACCTCAAGAAGTTGTGTATATATATATTAATTTTGGAAGTATTTAGTTCTGAAAGTATTTAGTTTTGGAGGTCTTCTAATTTCACCTTGATTTTTTGCCATTGAATGGTGTGGCTCCTTGCAAGGTCACCTACAAAATGACAGGAACCGGGACTCGATTTGAGTTCCATGCCGTTTTTTCCCTACACTCTGTACACTCTGTTCTTTTTGTGGAGATCTACCTTTTTCTCTCTTCCTGATCTTTTCTTCTTTATTTATTTTTTTTTTGCCCTCTTTCTGTTCTGTCTATGTAATTTTAGTTCTATGACTTAAAGCTTTGTGTCTCTTTTTCTCTATCCTTGGTTTCTCTGTCCATAAATTACATTTACTTACAGTATCATACTTTTTGTGTGACAAATTATGAGGCTATTTTGAAGTAAATTGATTTTATGTATATAAGTTACCCAAGTAGCATAATATAGCATTAAAGAAAGAAAGTTTAAAATCAAACCAAAAAGACTGAATGCTTATAAAATTAGTTAGAAAATAGGAAGAACATTAGTTGACATATGATGTAGGAAAACATCTTAGAGACAAAAAAAAAAAAAAGCAAAAAGTAGATGATCTTAGCTTTCAGCTGCCTTACTAGTTCTTGACAAAAATTATTTAATTCATTCCTTTTATAACACTCTCGGTGAATTATATTGGAATGATTATTATTTTGTAAATAAATCTCAGAAAAGTCAGTAATAGACTACTTAATGCCATGAAACTACTTTTCAAGGCTGAGAATTAAATTCAAGTCTATGTGTCTCCAAAAATCCACATTATTTTCGAACTGTTTGCCCTTTCCAATGGTGGCACTAATCATTTCCAAAGGGAGAAATACAGTAAAGTTGGTTATTTGGCTAATTGTATTGCCTACATCATTTTCATTGAAAGTGAAGAGAAAAAAATCAAATCAGTTAAATCAAGTTGATCACTTTTTTCTTTTGATCATGATACATTGGCTTTATACCTAATTGGCTAGTGGTTAGAACTGATTGGCAGGTGTGATAAAGCTCATTAAATCAACTCTTGTTAAAAAAGAAATGATTGCTATCTAAATATGGTATCAAGTTAAATGATTATCATATGTGTCACAATTTCCTCAGTCTTCAGGGATGTAAGCCAACTTTGCATATAAAAATTTGCACATGTCATATGATGGCAATTTCCAGTCATTAGGCTCTGACATACTTTATATGATAGTTCATAACATGTACAACATATAATGTGTTGATAATCAAAATCCTCAACTGTGCATATGATTTTTTAAAGTAACAAACTAGAGAAGATTAGAGTATTCCTGTAACAAAGTCACTTGCTTTCATTTATAGTACTGAATCTTGGAGACAATTCTCTTGTGTTTCTGCATATCTTGAAACCTGCACATCTTGTGAGCAGATGAAAGATGAACTGATTGCTCTTTGCTCTGGACTATCATTTAAAGGGTAATTGTATAGAGAACAGCCATGGAGCATTATGATAGAGGTTCTCTGTTTAGCAATGGGTAGACTTACAGCCTCAGGAAACAGAACCTATGATTCCCTCTAAAGCAGTGAGAAGGCATATTCATGGCACAGTGTAAAGGATTCCGATTCCATAAAAGCAGAAGCCCTCTCATGAACCCTACTTGTGAGGGTAATTGTTACCTGACAGCCCTCTTTAATGTTGCTCTGCAGGAATTAGGAATCAGGGAACCAGAGCAAAATTTGAATAATGTGGCTACTTCTATTTCTATGAATAAACCTACTCTTTGTCTTTGACCCAGGAGACTTGTATCTTTTGCCGACATCCATGAAACTGTGGCAAGCTAATATGTTTGCTTACAAGTAGAGGAAACCCTTGCCCCTTCAGAGTTATAGACTTAACAAAAGATTTGCTCCTAAAAATACTTCTAGAAAATCATAACAAGCCTTTGCCAGAGGAAGCAGCTTGGAGAGGAGATAAAATTTGTTGATAGGGTTGTTTTGGTGTAGAGCTTGCAGCTCTAGACTTGTATTACCTACCTTGTCTGAAGGTTAACTTAAAAATGATTCATTATTTAACATGCTGTTATTGTATTTCAAACTTTTTGAAATTTAGTATTTTAGGGCCAAATTTAAAGATAACTTTAAATTTCTTTTTAAAAATCTTCACTTACAAATTTTTATTTTACCAAATTTATCATAGTTTAACCAGTCTACCAAAGACTGTGTAACTCCTTTTCAGTAGACAGACATAGAAAAGTTCAGACTTCTATCAAAATCATTATTGTGAAGCAATGCTACAGTAAAATAAAAGTAAATTAAACCTCTTGTTTGAAAATGCTATCTTCGTTTAATATTTTACAACTCAGTACAATTTTCATATATTTGAGTTCATTACTTTTTATTAGTCATTGCTTTGAAGAAGTAATTGACTTTTTCTTTAAAAATGTGTCACTTAATACTCAGTTTCAAGAGAAATATCTTGGGAAGTCAGTATATTTGGAATATAAAATATAACTGGCCTCTAAAAAATAATCACCACAAAAATTAAAACGTTAATTTTTTAAACCGAATATTAACATGGAACAGAATCAAAGTTTTACAGTTTATAATGTCAGATTGCATAGAAACAAATGTGTTTTCTCTGTTTAGATCGTTAATACTTAACATTCATTGACTTATGGTAGACTGTAGTCTCCAAATAAAGTCACTTGTATAGAGAAAACGTGACCCTTTTCTCTGATATAAAGTTTATTAAATTTGAAAAATTACATATTTAAATATCTAATACCAAGAACAGCACATAGTTTCAATCAAAAATTACCTTTCAACATGTTGACATTTAAAATCTCAATGTACTTATAAGGAAAAATTTAATTATCTCCCTAACACTTTAACCTTAGTTTCTGTTGCATTTTTCTGTAGAATGGTCTATGTCACTAATTACATAACACTAGACATTAGTGAGTGTGAGCAGAACCTTAGAAAGTGTGAATATCACATTCATAGATTTTCTTACAGTCTTTCTTTGCTACTTGCTACGAAAGCCACTTAATCAGCACCCTGATAAATGGTGCATCCACTTAATTGGAATAATTGTCAAGGAGAAGAATCAAGTAGTTCATTTCAATGACTCCAAACAATGGATAAATTGCACACAGAGTCCATTTAAATAGCACCCCTGATGTTGTCTGTAGGCCTAAAACAGGTGTGAATTGGTATTTGCCAGCATCAACTTTCACTGTGTAACCTTTTTTCTGGTGTCCTGCTGCTTTCCTGTTCTACTACAGCTGTTAAATTAGGTTATCTTACTTTAGATGAAATCCTTAAAGTCACTGAAGCTCTCATTCCCCAGTAACATTGTCACATGAGCAGTATAACAATAAAGGAAAGTAAGCAAATTGAGACAGAAAAATTGAGTAATTATATTCTGAATAAGAGAAATGAGATGCAGTTAACATACTTTTTTTTTAAGTTCACAACACTACAATATTGTAATAATCCTCAAGCTAATATGAAAAGAATACCAGGACCCTTATGTCTCAATGTATACATCTTCTGAAAGTTGTAACAGAAGCTTGCAATAGTTTTTCAAAAGAAATCTCAAATTACTGGTATATGTGTTGTTGCCTATATGGGTGTGACCTTTTGATGATCAAGACAAGTGATTAATTAACACTTTTTTCAGAATCTCTGCGAATTAAACATATTCTACTATATTTTTTCCAGTTTCTTTTAAAACTAAATCCATATGCAAAATGTCTCTGTCTTCCTACATGTTTGTTTATCTTATAAACCTGTTTGTTGAAATCTGTTCATATAAGAGGTTGAGACTAGAGATCTAAGAGTAGGAGTGAAGAGAATTAAGACTAATTTCCCCTCAATCTCTGATGTGCATTCTCACTGTAAACTTTGGCACCCTTCAAAGTGATGAACTTCGTGAAACTCTAGAAGGAAGGGGTGGATGGCATGCTAGAGATCATTTTATGCAAAGTTCTTATTTTATACATGAGAAATTTAAATCCTAGACAGATTTAGGTTTGTTTCAAGTCATCTCAGACAGTTAGTGGTAGAGCCAGATTTCTTGGTTCTTTTTCAAGACCTTTCTCATTCTATCCTTCTTCCATACAACAATGTCAATTTTGTCAAACATCACAAAGATAATAGGAATTGATGAGTATAAACTGTTTAGATGTTGACTGATCTACGATACTATTTCTGCATGCTTTAGCATTCTAAGTAATTATTCATGCATTTACCTACTCATTCTCCCTATCAGGAAAAAAAATGCATGAGTTCTTGCTATATGTCAAGATAGTGAGAGGTCCCAGGGAGTCTAAGAATTTCCATGTTCCTGCCTTCAGGGATTTCACAGTGAGATCAGCCCTAGTATTTGGAGAATTATACATTTAATTCCCATCCTTCATGACTTTGCTATATAACAGGCATTATTTACAGGCTTTGCATAGCATCTCATTTAACCCTCACTATAAACTAAGGAAATAGATATCATTGAGTATGTTGCAAGTGAAGAAAAATTAGGTCCAGAAAAGGTAAGCACCACCCTTTCAAATCTGCTCAGCCAGTACGTGGCAGAAGCGAGATTCTTATGTATCTGAACTCAAGTTACAGGCTCTTCCTGTTTCCTATTCCATCTCCCATAAAGAATGACTGGAATTTAGTATTTATCAACCTCATGGCATTATAGGAAAATTTGGTCATGGAAAATGAATGTACTGATCCTGTGAGAAGCTAACGTTATTCATTCAAGAGTGAGAGTGGTCTGCCCTAATAGTACAGCAGTGCTTTAGCTCAGGACACAGAACTGAGAGAAAAAGGGAACTCAGGTATTTCTTTCCACTCTAATTAATAAACTAAACCTGAGTATGTGCTCCTCTCAAACCTTTCCTTTTCAATTTTAGAGCACCTAAAAAGATGACTCTGAAAATAGATGCTTACTATTGAAGCAGGACATTTCCCTGACCCCTTTGCAGACAGGAAAGGGAGTGCAGGGGCGCTGGAACTAGCCAGCTGCTCTGGCTCTGGCAAGGTGGAATTCCATTCACTCAGACCCACTGCGCTTCACCTCTCTCAGGATGGGGAGTATTCAGGTGAGTGGGTGCAGAAGCCAGGATAAGCGTTTTTGGGTGCCAGCAGGAGCAAAACCGTGTTGGCCCCACAGAAGCATCTAGTGGGGAGTGCTCTTGACCCTAAAAGCACCAGAAAGAGTGTTAGGGTCAGTTCTCTTTTCGCTCTTTGCTGCCTGTGGATGGCTTAAGTGTTAACAGCTCAGTGGAGGGTCAGCGTGACAGCATTTTGTACCCACACCCGAGTTGCTGTCCAGCATCCAGAAGGAACAAGTTCACACAAATGAATTAAAGATAGTAAATGTGGGGGATTTTATTGCTGAGAAAAGTGGACCTCAGAGGGATGGGGAGCTTAAAAATGGACAGAGTGGTGGGTAGGTAATCTTCCCCTGAAGTCAGGCTGTCCCCAACCAGACTCTTCTCCAAAGCGACATCATCAAGCCATCCCCCTGAAATAAAGCTGCTTCTCTGTGACATCCAACTATAGTGTATGATGTCCAGCTGCTTCTCATCTTTCTGTTGCCTGAGCCTGGGGTTTTTATGGGCACGGGATGGAGGGGTGATGTGGGCCATAGGTAGTTTTGAAAAAGTCAACATTCCCTCACCAGGGAACCACCCTCTTCTGTCTAGACTTTCCCTGCCTCCTATCCCTATTAAAATTACATTTTTTAGCCTTTCATTTGGATGTCACAGTTATTTCTTGAAGGGGTAGAAAGTGAAATAAATCCTCACTGCTATTGCTGAGAATATTTGTGCTGGTGAACAATAAAAGGCAACAATGCAAAAGAATTGGACTAAGGCCAGCCATGGTGGCTAACACCTGTAATCCCAACACTTTGAGAGACCAAGGCGGGAGAATCACTTAAGTCCAGTTCAAGATCCACCAGGGCAACACATTGAGACCTCATCTCTATGAAAAACAGACAAAACTAGCTGGGTGTGCTGGTGCATGCCTGTAGTCCCAGCTACTGGGAAGGCTGAGGCAGGAGGATTGCTTGAGCCCAGGAGGCAAAGGCTGCAGTGATTCAGGATCATGCCACTGTATTCCAGCGTGGGCCACAAAGAGAGACCCTGTCTCTAAAAGAAGAACAATAACTAAAGAAATGGACTATCAAAAGGGCAACATGTACACCTGAGCAGAAAAAGTAGACCTGGTTACAGGAACATGGCCCATTTACATATAGAAGATGAGGCCTTTGGAGCAAGAAATCACAAAATCTCAAGAAGTCACTGTATATGGAGTAAGAACTTGGGAGTCAGGACCCAAATAGCACTTCTGGTTGAAATTTTAAATGTAAACATGAAAACACTGTAGGTTTAATCATACAGTCTATGGAACTGAACAAACATTTAATATACCATTGCACATGCCATCGCCAAAATTTAAATTTACAACAATGGACAAGATCCCACAAAATTGTACTTTATCTACTTCAAATATTGTCTCAAAGTATGTTGTATTGCCTTATAACATTTCAATTCTGATTCCTTAACTGTGCATTATAGTTTTGATACACAAAGTATAGCTATCATTTTTAAAAGTGAAACAAAAATTAAAATGCATCAGGATTAAAAATAAATTGTAAAAAATATCTAATGTAATGGTGTCTTTTTTGAACAGATGGCAAATCTTAACTTTTATTTTTGCAGTGCACATATTGTTAACACTTGACCTGGTATGTTCCCTCTGGATAGTGATTGTAGCATGTTAAAGCAAAGAAAAAACAACTAAAACTGTTATGCTGTTAGCAACTAAGATTCATTTGATATAGCCAAGCATTGCTAAATTATCTGGCAAAACATGAGGTATTCTGTATATCTATTTTAGGAACGTAAACTAGTCATTACAAAGGATAGTGACAAGCAGGTATGTTGCAAATTTCAGATTAATTAAAATGCTGTTTAACAAGCCCTATTAGAATGCAAATGTTTCTCATGATTGCTGTCACAAGCTGGCTTTCAGGGGTTTTTTTTGTTTTGTTTTTCCCTGGGTTTCCTATCATTTATACCTTTCTATTCCCCATCCCCAGCCTCCATTCATTTGCATTGAAGTGAACCCAAGCACAGCAACATTAGCCTAATGCATGAGAACAATGAGGTGAAGAAAAAAAGACAGAAGAAGTAAGTCTAATTACTCTAGTTTCATAGAATAAGCTTTTAAGGCTAAGTTCACACTAGGGCAATTACCCACCTAATTGCTCTAGTTTGAAGCTAGTTTGAATAGATGTTTTCAGCAATGTGAGGAGAAAACATGCAAATTTAGTGGATTGGTTTGATCCCTATTGCCCTTTTTATTAAAGAAAAGCCCCTTGAAGTAGTGAGATGACATTCCTTGAACATACTTTTAATGTACCACAAAGACTTTCCGGATAGACTGCAAACCAGTGTGGAATCACATCTAAATACATGTACTAACTTTAATAACCATGAACAGAAAAACAAAAGTGTTCCTAAAAATATATTGCTTCCATTGGCAACGATATGTCTAGCAACATGAAATGTAACAAGTGCATTATTTTATATTTCAAAACACTTTTGTTTAAAAGAATTCTCAAAATTGATGTCCTAATATAACTGGTTATAACGTGAGCCCCTTAACTGCAAGTTTGATGTATTTATGAGTTAAAACTGATTTGATAAAATATTCAATGAGATGCAGTTCTTAAATAATAGCTGTTGAAAGAGTCTTTCATTAAAAGGCAGAAAGGGAGAAGGAAGGAATGGAGGGAGGAAGGAGGGAGAATGGGGAGAATGGAATTGAATAAACTGAAAAATTAAAAATGGTGAGGGGAAGTAAGTCCTGACTACAATAGAGTTCAGGCTTCTGGCAAAGCATATGCTGCTATGAGTTGAAGTCTCTTCAGAAACTTCTCGATTGAAGGTAGAGACAGATGCAAAGAGAATCATTCAAAGCTTGAATTAAATCATCAAAGCCAACTTTCTCATTGTAATAAGAAAACTACATTTTAGAGAACTGTCAGAGTCACATAAAGAATTAATTGTACTGCCTGCTCTTAAAGCTAGGTCTTCTGAATGCCAGTCTGTCTAGTAGAGGTTTCCACATGGGAAAATCAAGGGGAAACCCACTTAGGTCAGTTTATTGGGCTAGGAAGAGAGCAGAAATGCCTGTTAACTGCAGCCTACCTTTAGGGGACCAGAAAGTGAATATCAAAAAAATAAAGCAGGGCACTTAAGTCCTATAAGTCAAAAAGCAAGAAATGCTGAAGAAGACCTATAGAAGCAAATGCTACACAGAATGAAGAAAGTTCAAAGAAACGATCAGTGGGCCCGTAATAGAGGATTGAAGGATTATGTTCTTGTCTAATGCTACAGTTTTGTTTTGTTTTGTTTTTTGCACATTCTCAATACAAGATTATCTGGATGTATTGGATGCTTTTGAAAAAGTAAAGGCAGAAAGTTTAAAATATGTACTTAATTCCACCCTATCATGTTGACACTTTTCTTCCAGTGTCCACCTCTGTCAGACGCGGGAGAAAAGAAATAGATTATGGCTCCAGACAGGATGTGTTTGGCTCTTTAATTCATAAAGCCATATCTTTACATAAAGTAACTGCAAAGGTACTTTACTCAAATTTAAGAGTAAGGAGGAAAAACATCTGTGGTTCATAGTAGTTAAGAAATCATGAGAAAGGCAACAAATTGAAATTTTTTGTCCTAATTATATTATTTTAAAATGTGTGATTATGCTTAGCTTTTTCAAAGATTTAAGGAAGAGGGAATTAACTGACTGATTTTCTTTGATTCAGTTGGTAATTATTAAGGAAATGCTATTTTTTAGACAAAAGATGGCAAATATCGAGCCTAAATGTCCACATAGCCTATTATTTCTCTCATCACAGACATCATTAATTAGTCACTGTAATAATGACATTCAATTGATTGCTGTTAGCTTGTCATCCCTGCTTTAGATCAGCAGTCAGAAAACTTTCCTCTAAAGAGTTAGATAGTATATATTTTAGGCTTTGAAGGCCATAAGATGTCTGTTGCAATTACTCAATTCTGTTGCTGTAGCTTCAACACAGCCATAGATGCAATACAAAAGAGTGTCATTTTATTGCCACAGAACTCATTTACAAAAACACGTGTTGGGCCAGATTTGGCTTGTAGATCATAGTGAGGGACTGTGTTAAAGAGACTTCCCGGGGTCAGCTTGCGGGATGGGGCGTTGTTTCGATTTCAGGAATTCTCCGGTTTTCCTGCCTCTGCCTGGCTAGCGCCTTTTGTTTCTCCCTTCCTGCCTCTGGCAAGTCAGGTAGGGCCTTTGTCTTGATTTTCCCACCTCTGGCTCTAGGAGGTGGGGTTCTGTGACACAGGGTTATAAAACAGTAGCCAATCCGGTAAAGGAGTCAAAGATCAATTAATCCAGAGGAAGTTTGAAAGGACTCCTCTCATTAAAGGAAACCATGAATGGGGAGCAAATAACTCAAGGGTAAAAACTCTAGCTGCCCCAGCAGGGGATGGAATCCTCTCTGGATGGGAGCTGTCCTTTCACTCTGCCTAATAAATTTCACTGTTGCACACTCTTTGGGTCCATGAGTTCTATTTGAAGAGTTAAACTCACCATGCCTCCAGGGCTCCTTTCCCAGTTCTTAGGGGTTAGAAAGGCCAAGAGCCTATGTGCTAATTGCAACTACCCAGTTTCCCTGGTGGCCTAGCGGTTAGGACTCCTGGTTTTCACCAAGACCACCTGAGTTCAACTCCCAGTTAGAAACCAGGGAATCTGGCTGCAGCTCTGGTTACAATAGTTAAAAACTTATGAGAAAACAATCATGAAAAACAGATTCTATGCAGTGACTACAGCTTATCAGTTTCTCCTAATCAGTAGCCCCAGATTTAATGTGGTTAGTGATAGCAATGGAAATATTTCACCTATGACAATGTACCTGTCCAATAAGCAGGCCACATTATGGCTTGTAAACAGCAGCCACTTTTACCTTTGTGGGCTCTTTATCTGACTACCATATTCAAACTCATAAAAGAATCAGAGGAGAATTGTCTTTCAGAGATAAAAGAAGTAGAAATGAAAAATAATCACCAATAAGACAAGTTCTTTGAAGATATTTAAATCATTAGAGAAATAAATGGAATAATTGCTTTTCTTTCTTCTCAAGTAACCCTCACCACAAATCAACTCACCTCACATATCATTAATTTGCAGCTGATCATAATCCTGAAAGACATAATCTCGATTACCATAATCGCAAATATTGAAATCCTGAAAGATCAAAATCCCAAAAATGTAATTCTGGAAGAAATAATTTAAAAATATATTTAAAGATAGATTTAAGAGGTGATTTACTTGCCAGTTGTATAAAAATGACAGAACACTTTATAGTCTAGTTTACACAATAAATTAGACAATAATAATGGGCATTATTTGCAAACAAATTCTCAGGTACACTAATTATGATCTGATGGGTGTAACAGTTATAAACAGGCAAACCATATTCATACAAAAAAGGTCAGCAAACATGTTTATAAATGTATGAACATGTATTGCTATGATTGGTAATTTTGTGCTCCCAGCTTTATAAATTGCAGTCATTGGAAATACCATGACAGACAATCTAAGTCTTTTGATGAGACTCATTCAAAACCCATCATGAATCACCACCACATATGCAGAGATCTTGAGAAACCGTATCTTCACAAATGTAGATGTACAAAAAGAACATATCTTCGTTTACTGAGGAAGTTTTAACATTTTTACCTACATGTACAGTGCTTACATACAAAAATCAACATTGCGATAATGCACTTTTGTGAAGTCAAATTCCTGATGTCTAAGACAGCAGAAGAAAAGTCTCAGAAAGAGACAAATTGTCTTTGTGCATCTGTTCTCTCCATGTCCCTAGCCGATTGGATGGTGCCAGCCAATAATAAGGACACGTCTTCCTTCCTAGTCCACTCAGACCTGCAGGCTAATCTCATCTGGAAATACTCTCATAGACCCAAAATGACACTTGACTAGTTTTCTAGGTATCCCTTAATCCAGCCAAATTTTCATTTACAATTAAATCCACAAATCCGCTCCTTGTCAACTGGGCACTCAAATGCATCTCCTTAAACAATACTTAACCTCCAAATAAAGATAACTTTTTTTTTTTTTGGCTTTCTGCCATCAAAATGGTAGATTGGAAGCACTATTAGCATGCTTTCCCTACTTGGAAAAACAAAAACAGTGTATAGCAATTCACACTGTGAACTTTTTTCCAAAAAGCAACACAGGAATATAACAGGAAAACTGAAAAAAGCTGCATACCCTTTGGAAGAAGCAGCAGGCTGTAGTCTACACTGTGATCCAGGTGGAAAACTGAAAGTCCCAGAGTGTGAGAGGGGAATAACAGCCTCTGGGATACATATTCCCATGGGGAAACCTGGTAATTCAATCCACAGGAAAAGGTCTTAACCCTGCTTAGCACTGAAGCTGATTTAGTGAGTTGTGGGGAGGATATTAAAAGGAGCGGCTCTGGATATGCTTTGCACGCACTCCCAGTCTCCAGCAGGGATGCAGAGAAGCCATTCCTGATCCTGCCTCACGGAGGACCTTGGGGAAGTCTGCCAGCTTACTCTGGAAGCAGTCACAGGTTGAGAGAAGCTCCCAAATGAGATTCACAATATAATCTTGCATGGGGATGAACTTCCTTAGCCAGAACCAAGGAGCAAGTAGGAACTATACAATAGCCATTGGTGCAACAGGTGGGCACCCTTGTTTCACAAGCACATTGGGAGGAGCTGGCCTAAAAGTTGTTTCTGTCTCCATGGGAGGCAATTGTGAATTCTGAGTGCAAATTCTTTGGAGCCTAGCTAGATGCAGCCAGGAAAACACTATGGGTGTGAGGCTGCCTTGACAAGTGCCTGGGCACTGGGTGCGGCTTATTACTGCCAACTACACCCACTTCCTGTGTAGACGCTTCTGGGCATCAGAGGCAGCTGCACTCTTCCTTGGAACATTACCTCAGTAACCAGAGAATCGCCCTCCGATGCCCACTGAGGCTACTGCTTGCACCCATAAGTGGAGAACCAGAGTGCAAACTAGCCTGAACCAGCTCACACTTGACTTTGCCTCTCCAACCACTCTGGTAGCTCAACACAAAGAACAGCAACTTTTGGGAGCTTTATGATGCTGCCCATTGCCTGAAACAGCAGAGTACCTCCACTGGGTAACATAAGGCAGGACAAATCCCACAACTACCATTTCAACTGGTGCTCCTTTGCAAATGTTGCCGCCTACCTGGAGGCCAACTGACACAGTCTATTAGAGCATCTGCAGATACAATAACACAGTGCCCAGGAAAGAGAAAACTTATGGGTTACCTCAGCTATTGCTATTGTTGGCAACACCCTGGATAATCAGGAGTCTGTTCTTGTGACCAGTTCATTAGTACTATGGCTGGTATTTGAGAAAAGCAACACACTGATGCTATTTATAACCAAGCAATTTCACAGAGTCTATGTCACTCCCCTTCCACACCCATCAGAGCTGGTACTGACTGCCCACTGCTGGGGGACTTAAGGACAAGTCACATCACTGAATCCCATGCAGACACTCCCCAGTACCAGCCTGGAGTGTGACAGACTCACTGGATGGCTGGATCAAAGGAGTAGCAGGATTCACAGTAGTCTGGCCCTCAAGGACTCCTACTCCTGGAGGAAGGAGGAATGCACCACATCAAGGGAGTAAGCAACCCATGGGACAAAAGGCATTCAGCCAGAAGGCTTCAGTCCCAGAACTTTCTTGGTGGGAAGTTTCTTTCAGTAGAGGTACAGGTATAGTACTGTGCTCAGCAAAGTTCATGGCTCTACCCCAACAGTCAAGCAGCCCTGGTCCTCATGAAGGATCTTGGAGAATGGCACTTCTTTTCCCATTTTCCAGCCACTGCAGACACAGTTGGGGCTTTTCCAAAGGAACTTGGCATGGGTGCACCTATAGATAGCCCTTGTGGGGCACTTCAGGGTGACTGCATCCTCACAGGAGGAGAGGCCTTCAGGTTCAAACTTTCACAAAAAGTAAAGCCACAATCCCTCAACATGAACATCAGCATTTCTGCAGATGAAAAACAGGTGCCAGAACTGAATAGCCAGAACACTGGGTCAAAAGTGCAACTGGGAGGTGCCAACCCTTTCCTCCTAGCTGGTCAAAGGAGCTGAAATGGCTCCCTCACTTACCCCTGAAAAGACTTCAGTGTTTTTCACTGAGAGCTCCCCAGTTACTTTGTCAAGGCTGGCATCTCTGCCCACCCTTGGGTATTGCATTCACCCACTTACTCTAGTCACAGTCGGTTTTTACCCATGGACACCTTCTCTACTGCCTGAAGCATGAACTGTTCTACCCAGTAAATAAAATACTGGGGAAAAGGAAAATAAATGAAAAATGCAAACCAATGAGGAACAAGATAAACTTCAAGAGACTTCTGGCATTATAGCCCCATAGGAGACACAGAACCTGCCCACACACCAAGCACATTGCTAGCACAATCAATATCTGAGAAAGCCATCATACAGAGAACATAACCAAGGAACTCTTACAGAATCTTACCCCTAATAGCAACCAGAGCTAAATGAGGTTACAATAAACAATAATTGTTAAATTGACACCCTCAAGGGTGAAAAATATATATATATAAAACATAGTTGAATAAAAGTAAATTTTAAAATATTTTTAAAAATAACCAATGAAAGTAAGAATAAGCCAGAAAAATATTTCTGGCAATAAGAAAAAACAGGGTTCTATAATCCTGAAAATAACACATAACTCCTCAGCAGTAGATCCAAACCAGGATTAAATCTTTGAAATACCAGATAAATAATTCAAGAGGTTGATTATTAAGTCAGTCAAAAAGATACAAAAGAAAGGTAAAAACCAATATAGAGAAATAAAAACAATCAGGATATAAATGTACAATTTCTATAGAAATGGATATTTTCAAGGAAAATCAACAAAAACTTCTGGAAATGAAAGGCACATTTAGGGAATTACAAAATGTAGTGGATAGTTTAAACAACAGATTAGACCAAATAGAAGAAAGATTTTCAAAGTTCAAAGGCAAAGCTTTTGGATTAACCCAATCAGATAAAAATAAAGAAAAAAGAATTCAAAGAAAGAATGTCTCTAAAAAAATATTAGATTATGTAAAGTCAAACCTAAGAATCATTGGTGTTTCTGAGGGAGAAGAAAAAGAGAAAAATACGGAAAACTAATTTGAGAAAATAATTGAGGAAAACTTTACTGGCTTTGCTAGAGTAGTAAACATCTAAGTACAAAAGAAACCTGGGTGATTCATTGCAAAAAGGACATCACCAAAGCACATAGTCATCAAGCTATCTAAAGTTAATGTGAAGAACTTTAAAAGCAGTGAGACAAAAAGCATCAGGTAACCT
The DNA here is from genome assembly GCF_048565385.1 of Saimiri boliviensis. Lineage (NCBI taxonomy): Eukaryota > Metazoa > Chordata > Mammalia > Primates > Cebidae > Saimiri > Saimiri boliviensis. Next base: position 113,240,478 of record NC_133455.1, read on the forward strand.
ATTAAGAAAAACTATCAGATTAACAGCAGTCTTCTCAGTAGAAACCTTATAAGCCAAAGGGACTAGGGTCATATCTTTAGCTTCCTTAAACAGAATAACTGTCAGCCAAGAATTCTGTATCTAGCAAAACTAAGTTTCTTAAATGAAAGATAAATCATCTTTTTCAGATGAACAAATGCTGAGGAAATATGTTACTACCAAACAAGCCAGATAAGAAATGATTCAAAAAAAAATCTAAATCTTGAAACAAAAGGTTGATATGCCCCAGAATAAAATTTAATGAATGCATGAAACTCACAAGCCCTATAAAACAATAACACAGCTGCTCTGCCTATGTAGTAGCTATTCTTTCATTCCTTTATTTTCTAGTAAACTTACTTTCCCTTTACTCTAGCAAACAAACAAACAAAAACCAATAACACAATGAAGAAAATGAAATATCTGTGTAATAATTAACATAATGACTGGCACCTCCTATCTCAATAATAGTATTGAATTTAAATGTCTAAATGCTCCACTTAAAAGGAAGATATTGGCAATTGGCAGAATGGGTTAAAAAATTGCCAACCAAATATCTTCTCTCTTCAAGAGTCACCTAACATGTAATGATTTTAATAGATTCAAGGTAAAGGATTGGAAAAAGATATTTCATGATAATGGAAACCAAAAGCCAGCATGAGTAGTTATTCTTACATCAGATAAAACAGACTTTAAAGCAACAACAGTAACAAGAGACAAAGGAGGCCATTATATGATGATAAGGGGATCAATCTAACAACAAGATATTACAATCCTAAATATATATGAATTTAACTCTGGAGCTCCCAGATTTGTAAGACAATTATTACTACATCTAAAAAAAAGAATAGAAAGCAACACAATCATAGTAGGAAGCTTCAATACTTCACTGACAGCACTAGACAGATTACCGAGGCAGAAAGTCAGCAAAGAAGAACTGGACTTAAACTATACTCTAATATAAATGTACCTAACAAAATTTACATAACATTCTACCCAAGAAATGAAGAATATACATTCTTCTCATTAGTATATGAAACAATCTGTAAGATAGATCCTTTTATAGGCTGTGAAACAAGTCAATAAATTTCTTTAAAAATCAAAATTGTATCAAGGTTCTTTGCAGATCACAGTGTATACAACTATAAATAAACGCCATAAGGAACCCTTAAAACTACACAAATACATGTGAATTAAACAATCTGCTCCTGAATAGTTTTGGAGTTAACAATAAAATCAAGATTGAAATTTTAAAGCTCTTTGAAATGAATTATAATAGTGACAGAAGTTGTCAAAACCACTGGGATACAACAAGAGCAGTGCTAAGAGAAAAATTTATAGCACAAAATGCCTGCATCAAAAAGTCTGAAAGATCATGAATAAACAACCTAATGCCACATCTCAAGGAACTAGAGAAACAAGAACAAACCAAACCCAATGCTAGCATAAGGAAAGAAATAACAAAGATCAGAGCAGAACTAAGTGAAATTGAAATACACACAAATAATACAAAGGATCAATGAAACAAAAAGCTGGTTCTTTCAAAAGATAAACAAAATTAATACACCATTCACTAGATAAACCGAGAAAAGAGATGATTCAAATAAACTAAAATAGAAATGAAAATGAAAACATTACTGCCAACACCACAGAAATACAAAAATTATTTGAAACAACTAGTACTTTTTCTTTTGAAACTACTAGTGCTTTTTGTATTTGAACCTACAAGTAATTTTTCTTTTGTACTATTGGTAGGACCTAGTAGTACAAAAGATTATTTGAAACTACTGGCATAATTTGGCTGTGAATCCATCTTACCTTGTTTTTTTTATTTTTGTTGTTGTTAGTGGTGGTAGTAATTTTTTTTATATTACTGATTGAATCTTTCTTATTCTATGAAGCTAGCACTATCCTCATACCAAAGCCAGGAAAGGACAAAACAAACAAATGAAAAAACCCTGCAGATCAATATCTTTGATGAATATAGATGCAAAAAATTCTTAACAAAGGTGCTAGCAAACTGAATCCAACAGCATATCAAAATGATAATTCACCCTGATCAAGTGGGTTTTATCCCAGGGATGCAGGGATGGTTGAACATCTGCAAGTCAATAAATATGATCCACCACATAAAAAGAATTTAAAACAAAGACCAAATGATCATCTCAATGGACACACAAAAAAAGCATTCAGTAAAATCCAGCTCTTCTTTATGATAAAAACCCTCAATGAACTAGGCACAGGAGGAACATACTTCAAAATAATAAAAACCATATATGACAAAGCCCCATAATATAGTTTGGATCTGTGTACCCACCTAAATCTCATGTTGAATTGTAATTCCCAGTATTGGAGCTGGGGTGTCTTGGGAGGTGACTGGATTATAGGTTTATTTCCCATGAATAATTTAATGCTATCATTTTGGTACTGTCATCATGATAGTGAGTGAGTTCTCATGAGATCTGGTTAAGAGTGTACTTTGCTCTCTCCTTTACTCCTGCTTTTTCCAAGTCATGTGCCTGTTCCTTCTTTGCCTTCATGATTGAAAGCTTCCTAAGACCTCCCCATAAGCAGATGCTGCTATACTTCCTATACAGCCTGTAGAACTGTGAGCCAATTAAACCTCTTCCTTATAAATGACCCAGTCTCAAGTATGTCTTTATAGAAACATGAGAACAGCCCAATACACCACAGTCAACATAAAACTGAATGGGGAAAAGTTGAAAGCATTCCCCCTAAGAATTGGAACAAGAGAAGGATGCCCACTTTCGCCATGTCTAGTCAACATACCACCAGAAGTCCTAGCCAGAGCAATCAGGCAAGAGAAAGAAATAAAGGGCAACTAAATTGGAAAAGGAGAAGTCAAGCTATCTGTGTTTATTAATTATATGATTATTTATCTAGAACACCCTAAGGAGTCCTCCAAGAAGCTCCTAGATTTGTTAAATAAATTCAGTAAAATCTCAAGTTACAACATCAAGGTATATAAATCAGTAGCACTGCTACATACCAACAACAATGAACCTGAGAATCAAATCAAGTACTCAATTCCTTTTATAATAACTGCGAAAAATAAAGTAAAATACCTGGAATATACTTGACCCAGGAGGTGAAAAATCTCTACAAGGAGAAGTACAAAATTCTGCTGAAAGAAATCATAAATGACATAAACAAATGGAAATACATCTAGGCTCATGGATTGAAAGACTCAATATCATAAAAATGACCCTATTTCCCAAAGCAATCTACAGATTAATTGCAATTCTTATCAAAATAATATTATTTCTCACAAAATTAGAAAAACAATTATAAAATATATATAGAACCAAAAAGGAGCCCAAATATACGAAGTATTCCTAACCAAAAAAGAACAAATCTTGAGGCATTACATTACCTGACTTCAAATTATACTATAAGGCTATAGTAACCAAAACAACATGGTAATTATATAAAAGTGATACATAGACCAATGAAACAGAACAGAAAACCCAGAAATAAAGCCAAATACAACCAACTGATCTCTGACAAAGTTGACAAAAATAAACAATAGGGAAAGGATACCTATTCAATAAATGGTTCTGCAGAAATTGGATAGCCACATGTTGAAGAATGAAACTAGATCCCCATCACCACATGCAAAAATCAACTCAAGATGGATTACAGATTTAAATCTCAGACCTAAAGCCATAAAAATTCTAAAAGGAAACCTAGGAAAATCTCTGGACATTGGCTTATGCAAGTAATTTATAACTAAGACCCAAAAAACAAATGAAACATAAAAAATTAATAAATTGAATCTAATTAAACTGAAAAGCTATACAGCAAAAGAAATAATCATCAGAATAAACCAATAACCCACAGAACGGGAGAAAATATTGGCAAACTGTGCATCCACAGAGTTCTAATATCCAGAATCTATAAGTAACTCAATGAATAAGAAAAAATAAATAAATTATCCCAACAAAAAGTGAGTAAATGACATAAATAGCAACTTCTCATAAGAAGATATACAAATGGCCAACAAACACATAAAATTAATACTCAACGTCACTAATCATCAGGGAAATGTAAATTCAAACCCTACTATGATATCACCTTAACCTTACCAGAATAGCCATCATCAAAAAATCCAAAACCAAAAGTTCTTGACATGGGTATGGTGAAAAAAGAACACTTATACATTGCTGCTGGGATTTTAAATTAGTACATCTATGGAAAACAATTTCTCAAACAAGTAAAAGTAGATCTACCACTCAATCAAGCAATTCCACTCCTGGGTCTCTTTTCAAAGGAAAAGAAATTAAATCAAAAAGACATCTGCATACATATGTTTACGGCAACACAATTCACAATTGCAAAGAAATGGAACCAACCTAAGGGCCCATAAACGGATGGATGAAGAAAATACGTGTATGCACACACACAGAGACACACACATACAATGGAATACTACTTATCCATAAAGAAGAATGAAATAATGTCTTTTATATCAACTTAGATGGAGCTAGGGGCCATTATTCTAAGTGAAATAACTCATGCTAAGAAAACCAGAACTGTATGTTCTCACTTAGAACAGGGAGCTAAGCTATGGGTATGTAAAGGCATATGGAGTAGTATAATGGACACTGGAGAATCAGAAGGTGGGGAAGAGAGAAGAGGTAAAGGATAAACTATTACATATTAGGTAAAACGTACACTACTCCTCAGGTGATGAGAGCATTAAAATCTCAGACCCCACCATTATACAATTTATTTATGTAATCAAAAACCATTTGTACCACAAAAAATACTGAAATAAAAAAATATATATGAAACATAAAAACAAAAACAAATAACAACAATAATAATATAATAGTTGTGCTTGCCATGATGCAACTATCCTGAATACAACCTTAAGCATCCTAACCCCTTTCCTGGAATTCAGCTTTCAGGATTTCAACATTTAGGATTTTAATCTTTGGTATTGTACCTTTTGAGACTTTAGATGTTAGGAACTTTAGACTTCAGGGATTTTGATTGTTAGGAATTTCGACTTTTTGAGTTTTGACCATTCAGGATTATGGTATTTGGGATTGTACCTTCTGAGATTATGATCCAAATCGCATTAATTTATATTAATATAATGAAAGTGTGTAATCTTTACCTCTATCCAATATGGTGCTAAGTAAACGGCAAAAAGGTATGGGCTGTTTCTATAATTCTATGGATAATAGCTAAAGATTATTTAGATATACTCAGCCTTGATTGAATTAAATGAATCACCTATTAAGCTGCAATATGCTAAATACAAATATTATTTCATTATAACTCCATTTTGTTAATAGCAGCTTGTTGTAGGTAGTGCACAGCTCACTAAGGAGCCTCAAAAAAACCCATCACTATAAGCAATAACAAATAAGTAAGTGATAGTTGCCACTTTCACTCATATCTGGTTTACATTGTAGATAGGAGAAACAGTAATATTCCCTAATAGGTACCTTCGGAAGATCAGTACAAACTTGATGATCAGGCTATATGTCTCTTCGTGTTATATGAAGGACAGTCAGCCACCACAATGGGATTGACAAGAAAAAATGTAACAAGTAAAATACAAATAATCTTCCTATCAGGAAATTTAGAGCAATGTATAGCCAGGAAATAAATTGATACTTGGCAATTATTAGCAAACTAACCTAAATTAATATCAGGTTAAATATACTAACTGCTTTTTTTGGGTGTGCAGGAAGCTTACAGAAAAAGAAAGCATTTCTTTCACACCTGCTTTCTTTTAAAGCTGTTATGACATACTGTAGTCCTTGTATATTGAAAAAGCTAATTTTATAATCAGTTATCTGAAAAGTAAAGATTAGAGAAATAAAAAGATAAAAATGTAACATTCTTTTATATTTAATGAAAGAGCTATTCAATTCTGTAAGACAAGAAACTGAAATAAATCATAAGAATTAAAAAGGAAGAAAAATAATTATTTATCAAAGGAAACAAAGTTGTTTCTGTAGAAAATTAAAGAAAAACTAAGGATATAATGAGAAGTAGTAAGAGAGTTCAGCAAGATTGCAAATGCAAAATTAAAATCACAAAATTCCATTCTAGAAACTGTATAATGGAAACTGTAACACCTTGTTACATACAATAATTATATTTAAACCATCTAAAGAATAAAAATATTATCTAAAAATAAATCTGAAAAATAAAGTTTGAAATTATATGGATAAAATTATAAAATTTTATTCAGTATTATGAACAACTCCTAAATAAATGAGGAGTTATACAATGGTCATATGCGGATGCTTAGCGTTAGAAAATATCAATTCCCACAAAAATAATCTGTAAATACAAGTCCTGTCCAAATGCCACCAGTGCTCTCCAGAAAACATAAAAATTGACTAAAATTCATACAAGTCGAATATTGGACCAAGAACAGTAAATAATATTTTGAAAAACAAGATCAAGACAGGAAAAATTGTTTTGTATGTGCTGAAAGTTATTGAAATTCTAAAGAAATTAGAGGTAATTAACACTGAGATAAGAATAGGTAAAAATATGGAACATGGTAGAAAATTCTGAAAAAAGAGTCACATAAATACTATATAGAATCTGGTTTACATTACAGAGTGGTATAAAAAATTAGAAAGAGAAACATAGGCATTTTGTAAGCCCTTAAATACTCATTCAGGAAAAACAAAGATTTATGAATAAATTGCTGTATCGAAGAACAGTAAACAAACTAATGAATAAATCAGATTATCACAAATAGTTACAAATACTAATTATTACCAATAATTTTAATTTGTAATAAGTAATATTAATAGTATTATAAAACTAATTATTTGTAATTTATAATACTTATACTAATTATAATAGTATCATAAAGCTAATTATAGTTTTATAATAATATACTAATTATAATAGTGTTATTAGTATTGTAAAATATGTAGAAATAATAATTAGAATTATAAAACATATATAAATAAATTACAAATAGATTAAAGATAGATATGGAGAACAGAAAACTGAACGAATGAAACTAAGAAGAAAATTATTTTTATGGCATAGGATTTCTCATTTTTGTAATCCATAAAAGAAAAATTGATTACATAACATTTTAAATTTCTCAGTGACAAGCATACGAGAATATGTAAAAATTTACCATACACTGAGTTTATTAATAAAACATATAATCCACAGAGAAATAGTGCTTAGTATTTATCATTAGTAAAATCAAACCTAACAATAGCCAAATGAGCAAAAGATTTGACTTGGCAGTTCATCAAAGGTGAACATGAATGGTCTACAAATACACTGAGATAATTACCAATTTATTAGAACTAAAAAATACAAATTGAAACAATAATGAAGACTTTTCACGCTCCTTGGATTAGCAAATTTGAAAGTCTCCTGATGTCAATATTCTGAAGGGATATTAAAAAATGGAAATGTTCTGAGTAAGTAAATTGTTAAAAATCTATAGAGATCTATTATGCAATATTAATTAAAGCTAAAAATATATAAAAACCTAAAACTCAGCAAACACATCGATAGATATGTAATTTAGAAAAAGATCTTACTGTGTACAAGAATGATTGTTGGGAGAGAGATCCAAGATGGCTGATCATTAGCAGCTCGGGATTGTAGCTCCCAGTGAAAACGCAAAGAACGAGAGGACGCCACACCTTCACATGAATTCTTGTTGCTCACGCACCAGGAGATTCCCAGCGGAGGAGCCCCACGGGTCGCCAGTGCGACTCTTGTGACCAGCGAGGCAGTTTTGCCGGCGCCTCGGAGCGTCGGTTCTTGGTGCAGAGTCAGAAAAGCACCATCAATCTTAACGCCGCTGACTTAGTCGGCGCAGTGGGTTGCTCAGATTTTGGCGCTGAGAATCAATAAGTTGGACGTCCACTCAGAAACCCAATTACAAAGACGGTAATTATAAAGACCACAGATGGATAAATCTACAACGAAGGGAAGAAAACAGTCAAAAAAGACTGAGAATACCGAAGATCAAAACGCCTCTTCCTCAGCAGGGGATCACAGTTCCTCATCAGCAACGAAACAAGGCTTGATGGAGAACGAGTGTGTTCCAATTACAGAAGCAGGCTTCAAAAGGTGGATAATAACAAACTTCTGTGAATTAAAAGAACTTGTTCTAACACAATCTAACGAAACTAAAAATTTTGAAAAAAAGTTTGAGGAAATGTCAACAAGAATACAAAATTTAGAGAGGAAAATAAGTGAATTGATGGAGCTGAAAAACAATACGAGAACTAGTTGAAGTATGCACAAGTATTAACAGCCGAATTGATCAAGCAGAAGAAAGGATATCAGAGGTTGAAGACCAACTCAATGAAATAAAACAAGAAGACAAGATTAGAGAAAAAAGGATAAAAAGGAATGAGCAAGGTCTTCAAGAAATATGGGACTATGTGAAAAGACCTAATCTACGCTTGATAGGTGTACCTGAATGTGATGAAGAGAATGAATCCAAGCTGGAAAATATGCTTCAGGATATTATTCAGGAAAATTTTCCCAACTTAGTAAGGCAGGATAATATTCAACTCCAGGTAATACAGAGAACACCACAAAGACATTCCTCAAGAAGAGCAACTCCAAGGCACATAATCGTCAGATTCACCAGGGTTGAAATGAAGGAGAAAATACTAAGGGCAGCCAGAGAGAAAGGTCAGGTTACCCACAAAGGGAAGCCTATCAGACTTACAGGAGATCTCTCAGCAGAAACCCTACAAGCCAGAAGAGAGTGGGGACCAATATTCAAAATCCTTAAAGAAAAGAACTTTCAACCAAGAATTTCACATCCAGCCAAACTAAGCTTCATAAGTGAAGGAAAAATAAAGTTTTTTGTGAACAAGCAAGCACTCAGAGAATTCATCACCACCAGGCCTGCTTTACAAGAGCTTCTGAAAGAACCACTACAAATAGAAAGGAACAAACAGTATCAGCCTTTCTAAAAAATACCAAAAAGTAATATATCATTATTAATTTTAAATTTAAATTGACTAAATTCCCCAATTCAAAGACAGACAGGCAATTTCGACAAAAAACTAAAACTGTATGCTGCATCCAGACCCATCTCACATTCAAGGATACACAAAGACTCAAAACAAGGGATGGAGAGAGACTTACCAACCAACCAGAGAGCAAAAATAAATAAATAAAAAGCAGAAGTTACAATTTTTGCCCCTGATAAAATAGTATTTAAAGCAACAAAGATCAAAAGAAGCAAAGAAAGACATTATATAATGATAAAAGAATCAATGCAACAACAAGAAGAGTTAAAGGTCCTAAATATATACGCACCCAATACAGGAATACCCAGACATACAAGACTTATAAAGACAGATCAATGACACAGAAAATTAACAACGATGTCCAGGACTTGAACTCAGATCTGGAACAAGTGGATGTAATTAACATTTATAGAGCTCTCCACTTTACACAAAATGTACACTCTTATCAGTACCACATCATATCAACTTAGAAGTTTAAACGAAATGTTGGTTGGCTCCTTGTTTGTTACTCTCTTTCCTCATTTTCTTTCATGTCTCCATTATTAAGGACAATTATAGGTATACCCATATTTAGACTGCATTCTAGCCCAGGCAACAAAGCAATACCCCCATTCTCTCTCCCTCTTCCTCTTTCTCTTTCTTCCTCTTCTTTATTCTTTTTCTTATTACTCTTTTTCTCTAAAAAAAAAAAAAAAAAAAAAAGTAAGCAAGTGATATTAGCCGAGATTCATCCCAGATTAGGAATCTCGTGCAGCTATTAATAAGAATGACTCAGAAAAAAAATAAAAAAGGCGTGGGTCTCACTATACGGTGAGTTTGATCCCAAACACAGTTTCCTACTGGAGGCAGTGGAGCTATAGGGAAGAAGGAACTGAAAGATCAATGATCAGTTTCTAATATCAACCACGATATCATAAAAAAAAAAAAAGAATGATTGTTGGTTTTAGTGGTAAAAACATGGAACTGACCTAACAGAAAATTATAGAGAAATGACATTTTCAAACAATTGCATACAATACACTCAGGAAAAATGAAGTACATTTACATTAATCAATAATATAGATAAATATTGAAAAAAATTATGTGAATAAACTGCAGAATTGTATGTTCTCTTTAGATTATTTTAAAACACATATAGTAAAAATATGAAAAAAAAAAGTTAAAATAATGGCTTCTGCCCAAGAGAATCAGAGGGAAATCAGACGCAGGGAATAAAAGTATTTTTTAATTTCATCTATTGTGCTTCCTTATGGTAGGAAGATATCAAGGAAGGGAGAGAGAGAGAAATGAAGCAAAATGATTTGTGTCATAGATACAGGAGTGAGTATAATATTTTTTACACATTTGGAGTATATCATTACTTTAAAAGTCTTATATATAAGTCCTGGGTTCACAGTATTCACATAATAAAAGCACAGTTAAGACAATGATGCAATAAACTGATACAAGTATTGGGGCTCAGAAAGCAATATACCAAAATGAATAAACTCAGAAGCAAAAGTTTTTCTCTGACCTTCTCCTGTCCACTGGCTCTGTCACATTCCTTTCCAAGACTAATCATAGGAGCTGGAATCATTCATGCCCAACACAGTTCATAGAAACCAGAATTCATGTTCCCCTAAGCTAGCCATAAATCCTAAAACTGTAACATTTTTATTCTCTATTTTTCCTCCACCTTTCAATGTGAAAACAGCCCATTAAAAATTATCTGACCAATTTTGTTTGACTGTAGGTCAAAAAAAAAAAAAAAAAATTCTGGAGAGGGTCCTGCCTCACACCAAGAAAGGAGGAATACCGCACTTCTAGACAGACCTTGCAGGGCTTCCCCACTCAGTCTGTTGCATTAGACCACACCCTTTTATTCGAATCATCTTTTTATATGGCTGGCCACACTTTGTTGAACCTAAGCATACAAATGAACAATATCCCCTATATTTTTGAGTCTTCATTCTGAAGGCTCCTATGCATGCACATTAAATAAATTTATAAACCTTTTCCATAATTAATCTGCTTTTTGCAACTTGATTTTTCAGTGAACCTTTGAAGGGTCAAGGGAACTTCCACTTTCCCCCTAAACGAGTATGTATTCAACATACCTACAAATGTTCTGGGATGAAAATATAAACCAGGACTGGAGACTTGTACAGGCTTATTCAGGAATAAAAGCAAGAAGAGTACAGGTTTTCTCTAGGTTTTAAGGAAGTAAGTTTTAAGTTGGTAGTAAGAAGACGTCTGTCCTATAAATATTTGCATCAAAATGTCTAGCTTGGAAAAGTGATTATAGATGAACTGTTAAGAGACCCTTTATAATAAAGGACTTAATCATATTATAATCTGTAGGTGTTTATAAATAAAATGTGCTAAAAGGCTTTTTTCTAACCATAAATTTGGATTTTTCCCTAGCAAATTTTAAGGAGCTCAAATACCATTGCCAAATAAAGTAGTATATTAAAAGTAGTTGTTACACTTTTTCTGTATATTTTGAAACAAATTAAAGAACTTGCATTATATATAGTTGGTATATCTCGTTACAAAAATATGCTTTACCTCTCAGGTATTATTACTATTCAATTATTTACTTAAAACTTTATATTCTTTTTGTGGTATTTTTTATTCACATTGCCATACTTTCCAACATTAATACTCTGAAATAAGTATCATTCCTATATTATCTAGAAATTTTGAATTCTGCAAAAGTAGGTCTTTTCAAGTGAATATTTATTTAGGTTACATTGGTATGTATACTACAAATCTTGCATTTAAGATTATTCTGTTTATGGCTTAAATTACAAGCTTTACCTCAATAAAATTTTGCTAAAAATTAGATTCATATTTTGTTTAATTCTAATGTATAAAAGAGAAAAGTATTCCAAAGTTCTGAGTAAACTGGTTATTTTTAACAATTTTGTAAACTATATAGAGGTTTTGGTTATTAAACCACCTAGCTGTGTAACACATTCTAGTAAATGTTTAATGAAAAGATTTTCAAAAAAAATTATATATATAATTATTATAAAGGTATATCTCTATGTAAATATCTCCATGTTTTGTATAAATGTCATTCTATACACACAAAGGTGATTAAATATACATATATCATTTATGTATATGCTTTATCATAAATTTTAGTAATATTAAGAAATTATAAATAGCAGTGCATATACACGATATATTTGCCTTAAATTCCATATAAAAAATTAATTCTCATAGAATGTTTTTACCATTTTTTCTGAACTTCCATATGCCTAACCAGCCTATAATTACAACTAATACTGATTAATGTTATTGTTTCCATTCATAAGAAAAATATGAATCCATAAAGGCATATGTCAAAACTACACTTTTGCCAATGATGCCAACAATTTCTTTGCTGAATCAGATAATAGTTTCAAATGCTGGAAGAATATTTCCTGTTTTTTATGTTATTGACACTGGAATGGCTACAACAACACACTTTTAAATTTACTCTGTATTATTAACATTTTCCTCAATAGTTAAAATTTAGCCAATCGACAAAACTATTCCCCTAGTTTAGCATTTGTCTGTTTCCATGACGTATTCATACCCTGTCCAGTTTCAAGCTCTCAACTCAACTATACTAAAAATGGAGTTACAAAGAGGTATGCCATACCATTCCATGGCATTATCACATGCAATAAACAAATGTAAAAAAACTCAAGAGCATAGATAATCATAAAATGTAGTAAAACAACTAAGAAGTCATTTTGAGTACCTGAAATTACTTTGTTTTTAATTTATTTAATTATAAACTTGTATAGTTTCATATTCAATTATGTCTAAGTTTAGTAATCATATTGCCAAATTCTTAAATACTTACCAGTAAGTTTCTCCTAGATGTTATAAATTGGCTCTGTATGTACACACACACACACACACACACACACACACACACACACACTTATGAAAGTTTACAGGGGCCTATAAACACACATACAATATTGTGCTCATATAATATCATGGTCAGTATTTACTGCTTCAATTTTTCTAAAATGTTATATCTTATTGGTATTTCAATGTATTTGCTAACTAGGTTTGCAATGACTTGGGCAAATTAATTCATGAAAAAACATTGAATTGTCAGTTACCCCAGTTTGATTCAGGTTGATATGGATAAATTAGAGGATGTAGACTTTATTTCATTTTATATCATTAGTTAGGTCATCTTTCAGATATCCTCAAACATTGCTTTTCCTCCTTGCAATCTGCTGAAATTATAGGCACAAAGGAATTACCCCCACTGGAAAGGTAAGTTTCCCTACAGAGATATGTCCTCTGTCTGAAGTTTCAAATTGTGCCCTGCTGAACTGAATATTCTATGAACTATTAAGCATACCGTTATGATAAAAGAGCAATAGTCATTAAGGTCATTGCACTTGAGGCTTCCATTTGAACTTCTTTTGGGTTCAAGGCAAACAAAAATCTTTTGTTTTACCTACTTTCTTCCCCAGCCCAGAGGCAATGTAAGGGAGGATGAGAAAGAAAACCCTTTTTCCCAGACTTTTGAAAACTTTAAAATCTAATGATGGAAAAGGGCTGCAGTTTAAAACATGAAAGGTCAAGGTAGCCTACTAGAGACACAGAGAATATATAACTTCTTATGGGAATCTCCCAGGCGTGAGATTATTCTGAGATTTCAATCTTATAGTTAAATAGTAATATATCAAAAGGATGGTGAAAATAGTTGCTTTATAAAATGTTGAGGAGTCAGTCATTTACCTCTCACAAAATGTCAGCAGCTTTATTCACAGACCTTAAACTTAGGAAACTTGAGATATGAGTATTTAAGAAAACACTCTTCAAAAACAAACCTCTCTTTAAGATTAACTTGGAATGAAACATTAACTAAGTAATTTTCACAAAGCAACCATTTGCCTATTTTTAACTTCTGATAGAATCTATATAAAAACAAATGGGTTACCATATTCATGCATCTGCCACCAGACAGCGACCTGTGTACAGTCCCAGAGGATAGAATTAGAATTCGTCAGAGATTCTGGGAAGTTGAACTACAAACTAAAGTGTCTTGGATTCCATTCATCAATCAGCCCTGAGCCATTGGCATTACTATTGGTGTCTCATGTAACTGATGCTCTGGCCCACTATCAGGCAAGCCTGGACACTTTTGTGCAGCTTCTACTCACTTTTCACTAATAATGTTTTTCCTCAACTGTTGGTATATTAGCTTTCTGCATTAAAGTCCTTTTACCCATATGAATAGCTTATAAATGTGGGGGAATTGATGGAATGACCCTCAACCAATAGTGAACTTGAGTGCTGCCTCCTGTCCTTTGGGTGGACAATTGTAAAAGGCATGCTGTACGCTTCTTAGAGTGAGCCACCAGCACCAGTCGCCCACACTGGTCAACTTGATGGAGCTCTTCTTCCTTCCTTTACTCTCATCTCTCTTTTGACTCTCATCCCCGCTCTTCAGTGTTAGCTTCTAAATGCCACCTGGAAATAAATCAGACTCTGCTTTCGGGGGAACCCAAGCTAAAATACAGTCAAACTGTCATATATGTATTCATTACACAAGGTTTATTTTCAAAGAGAATTGATTTTATTTATTTATTTTTTCTGCACTCTCACCCTCACTGAGGGATAAAACCATCCTTATTTTGGTACTATATGTCATTTCTTATTCTTCAATAGTGGCACAGATTTCAGCTACAATTATGCTGACCCCTATCTATCCATGTATCAAACTATGAAGCCACCTCCACTTGCCCTATTAAGGATGTACTTCATCCTTTTTTGCCTACTCCCCCCAACCAAGTTTTTTAAGTCCCTGGCCCTAGAAACTTTCTTTGTATATGACAGCATGCAGATAAAGAAGTAGAGTAACAGGAGAGAAAACTAGACCACTGGTACGATCAAAAGTACAGTTTTTACACTTACATTTTGAGGGCAATGCCCTTTTCACGCCAAATGTAAAGGAAAAATTCCAGTTATAGCAATATACTAAATCTGGTAAATCTATTAACTCTGGAGAATAAATTGATCCCAGCAGTAAAATTAAAACATAAATGTAGAAAACTACAAAACATTTACCAGTAGTAAGCTATTTTTGTTTTTCTTAAGAAAAACTGACAAAACACATTTTTTTAGTGACAGGGAAGTTTGTTCTCTCTCAGTGATGCTTTATTTCACATGTCCTTTTTAAGAAAGCATTTACTACCGTATTGAGTGTCAACAATGTGCTAGTGTAACGGGGTTGAGGGGGGTGCTGCCTATGCAGCTCTGATTCCAAGGTCCATGGCCTCTCTAACCCCAAGAATGAGAAAAGGAGCCCCAGAAGTGCAGTGAGCTTACCATTCCAGTAATTATTGTGGACCCAAAGAGTTTAGCAGAGAGCAATTTATTAGGCAGAGACAGAGAAAAAGAGAGCAAGAGAGACCTCCCATGCTGCTGTGGGAGGGGACCCAAGGAAGGAATCCATATAGGTAAGGAGCAAGGATGGGGGGGTTAGCCCTGGAGTTATTCCCGCCCATTCATGTTCTCATCCAATGAGAGTTGTTCTTTCAAACTTCCTCTGGAGTGATTGATCTTTGACTCTGATACCGGATTGGTTGCTTGGTCCACAACAGAGCTTCCTCCTCCCAGAGCTTTTGCAGGGCTCTTGGAATAAAGAAACACACGTGGATTTCGCTACCTAACCTGTGCCCAGTAAGGCAGACAAATAACTTCACATTTGAAACTCCTCTGCTTCCCAAATCGAGGTGAAGCCACGCCCCTCGTGGACCGGGGAAGAGAATTTTTTTTCCTTAGCACTGTCCCTCATAGTAACTGTATTATGTACTGGAAAACAAACATGAAAAGAAATTTTGGATCTCAAGTTTCTTCATACTTCGGTAGGGGAGGCACATAGCAAACAGGAAATTTGAGTGTAACGTGTAAGGCCTCTATAATGTGTAATGGAACCAAATGTAAGGGTAACACAGCTGTGAGTTAAGCCACTCTGCCTCTTTTTCCACTCTGCATTTTGAGAGACACATTCATGGCTATGAATTTATCTCTACCTATTACTTTATTTGAAAATTATTAGCTTGGATACATAGCATTTTCTTTTATCTTTTAAGTTCAGAGGTACATGTACAGGTTTGTTACAGAGGTAAACTTGTGTCATGAGAGTTTGTTGTATAGATTTCATCACGCAGGTCTTAAGCTTAGTAGCCATTAGTTATTTTTCCTTATTCTCCCTCCTCCCACACTCCACCTTCTAAAAGGCCTCACTGTGTGTTTTTCCCCTCTATGTGTTCATGTCCTCATTTATCTCCCGCTTATAAGTGAAAACATGCAGTATTTGGATTTCTGTTTCTGTATTAGTTGTCCCTTTTTCAGAAAAAGAAATTTACATATTTCTATGCTATACTAAAACATTGTTTCTTTTTCATTTTATGTTTGGGATATCAGGTCAACTCTGCATACATAGTTCCATTTGCAAATGTATGAGGTGGACAAGAATACACATCCCCAATAAGGTAACATTTTCCCTTTTATAGAAGAACAATGTTTCTGCTAAGCAATTATTGGAAAAGCTCCTCATTAAATACTATGTACAAACATGGAAATATATGTGCAATTTAACTCTCTAATTTTTATATCAAACTATTTAGAGGTATGAAAGCAGATGTGTTTTATTACTGATATTATTTATTCAACACAATATATTTCTGAGTATAAAATGAAGATAATAGGACTAAAATGTTTTTTTAAGAAAAAAATTAAAAAGTTGGTGTAACTCAAAGTAATCTAATACACAGCCTTGTACTAAATGTAATTGACTTCGGATTTGGGAGGGGGAGAGTTTCTTAAAATCATAGTAAATTTTAATGATTTTAATTATTTGCTTTTTGAAAGTAGGATATAAAATTTTTATAATGGTGAAAAGTAGTGGATAACTTTTAGGAATAAAAACTCCCCTTAATGTTTTTGCCACTGTCAACATCTTTAAAGATGAGGTGATAGAGAGATAGAGATGTTTAAAGAGGCTTAGCAAATCTTATACAATAATGCTGCAAATTTCTGAAAGAAGACACTTGAAGTATCAGATATGCTTTGGCAGTTGGAAAAGTTACTTTCTTGTTTCTTGGAACCCAATCCAACTACCACTTGTTCTTTTAATACAATGTATAAAGGTAAACTGTGATATTCATTATTCCCTATATAAGAAATCTGAAACATTGAGAATTTTGCACAGAATATTCATGGCTAGAAGTCAGACGTCATCTGCTGCAGGCTTAATGGGTAGTGATATCACATGTATACATGTATTTTACCTTCACAATTATTTTCTAACAGGCAGTCAAAGTGGAAAAATGCAAAACCAAAACAAAGATTTATCTTCTACAATTCCAATAAGAAAATGAAAACATTTACATTAAGGCAATGAACTACACAGTTCATTGCTTCATTAGAGACTCAACAGAAACCATAATGATAACAATAATTTTGACATTTATTCTTGATATAGATAAATAGAATACATATTTACTACCTATTTTTCTGTTTGTTCTGTTTGTTTGTAGATGTATGCATATATTTTCTTTGTTTATCCAAGTAATTGTTCTCTGTCTTGTACTGGACTGTACTGAACACTTAATTGCTTAAAGAAAGTATTTTGTTTGTTTGTTTGGACCCAAGACAGAAGTCAGTTTTCCTCAAGAAGAAGCAACATTGAAAAATATCACCATCTTGGCATATGTAGAAAATATTAACAGCAAAGGGAGGGATAAGAAAAAAAAAAACAAGAATAAACTGGGACAAGTAAGAGTAAAGGTAATATTTGGTGGTAAAATAACTTTACAAATAAAATATTATGAGCGTTGAGATACTACAGACAGCTAATAGTAAAAACTGACCTAATTTGAACAATTACCATTTATGCCAAGAAAAGATTAGTAGAAACATGGTGGGAGAGGGAGTTAGATAAGTAAGAGAGAGGAAGGCTGAAACAGGAGAAAAAACAGACTGAACAAAAATAGAGAATTAATTCTGAAGTCCATAAACAAATCTTGTTCTTTCTCTCTCTCTTTTTTTTTTTCTCATTAAACTTGGTTTTAATAGGTCTCAAAATTCTGTGAAAGGTTTTTGGTCATGTTGTTTCCATTAAAAAGTCCTTATTTTAAAAACTAAAAACCTGAAACTGCCACACACACAAACACACACACATACATACACACACACACACACACACACACACACACACAAAAGTGGTCCACAGAACATTATCTTCTCCTTCTGAAGGTTTTATGATGCATTGTAATCATTAACTAGTCTTTACTATTAAACTTAAATGGCCAATTGAAACAAACAGTTCTGAGACAGTTCTTTCACCACTAATTAAATCTAGGGTGGCAGGTATTAGGGATAATATTCATTTAGCCTTTTGAGCTTTCTAGGCAGACTTGGTGGCTTTGCCAGCTCCAGCAGCCTTCTTGTCCACTGCTTTGATGACACTCATGGCAACTGTCTGTCTCATATAACCAACAGCAAAGAGACCCAGAGGTGGATAGTCAGAGAATCTCTCAACACACATGGGCTTACCAGGAACTATATTGACGATGGCAGCATCTCCAGGCTTTAAGAATTTCGGGCCATCTTCCAGGTTTTTTACCAGAACCATGATCAATATCTTCCTTCAGCTCAGCAAACTTGCATGCAATGTGAGTTGTATGGCAATTTAGTACAGGGGCATAGCCAGCACTGATGTGGCCTGGGGGGTTCAGGTAATCACCTGAGCCATGAAGCCAGCTGCTTCCAATGATGGCTTATTTTTGCTGTCACCAGCAACACTGCCATGACAAACATTCTTGACAGACACATTCTTGACGTTGAAACCTGCATTGTCCCCAGGATAAGCTTTACTCAAAACTTCGTGGTGCATTTCAACAGACTTTACTTCAGTTGTAACACTGACTGGAGCAAAGAGGACCACCATACTCTGTTTGAGAACACCATGCTCTACTAAGCCATCAGGAACAGTACCAATACCACCAATCTCTGTAGACATCCTGGAGAGGCAGGTGCAAAGACTTGTCAGTAGGACCAGTTAGTGGTAGGATGCAGTCCACAGCCTCAAGTAGCATGGTTCACTGGTATTGCCATATCTTACGGGTGACTTTCCATCCCTTGAACTAAGGCGTGTTAGCACTTGGCTCCAGCACGTTGTCACCATTCCCACCAGAAATTGGCACACATGTTACTGTGTCAAGGTTGTAGCCAGTTTTCATAATGCAAGTGCTGACTTCTTTAATGATTTTCTCACATCTCTTCTAGCTGTAGGGTGGCTCAGTGGAATCCATTTGATAACATCAACAATTAGTTGTTTCACACCCAGTGTGTAAGCCAGAAGGACATGCTCACAGGTCTGTCTATTCTTGGAGATATCAGCTTCAAATTCACCAACACCAGCGGAAACAATCAGGACAGCACAGTAAGCCAGAGATGTCCCTTTCAGCATGTTTTTTATGAAGTCTCTGTCCTGGGGCATCAGTGATACTCACATAGTAATTGCTGGTCTCAAATTTCCACACGGAGGTATCAATGGTGATACCAGCTTCATGCATAGCTTTCAGTTTATCCAAGACCCAGGCATACCTACAGGAGCCCTCTCCCACCTCAGCAGCCTCCTTCTCAAATTTTTGAATGGCTCTTTTGTTAATGCCCACACATTTGTAGATGAGATGGCCAGTAGTGGTGGATTTGCCTGAATCTATGCGTCCAATGATGATAATGTTGATATTAGTCTTTTCCTTTCCCATTTTGGCTTTTAGAGGTAGTTCTCAAGACACTTGTGTTCTGATGGCAATCCCATTGAGAAAAAGCTAGTTCTGTTTTCATATCTCATCGTTCTAGTCTTACTAGTTTTTTCCTTCCAAAAATATTGCAGTAGCCTCCTAACTGGTCTTGATTTATCACTTATTCTCCTGTGGTTTATCACTTATTCTCCTTTTATTTTCATTATAACAAAAGGAATCTACTTACAACATAAATATATTGGCTACATCTAAATGCAAGGCAGGCTGAATATTAATGAGCACTGGCATTCATGTTCTCTCTTATCTCCTGGGAAATTATTTCGAGTTCTATGTACCCATTCTCACAACTTCTTTGTGCTTTGCACTTATGACCTTCTTCAGAGGACTACCATGTATTCAGAAGTGCCAATGACTGACTGCTGCAGAAGAGGGAAAGCCCACCTCTCTCACCATAAAGTAGTACAGATTCTGCAATGTAATTTGTATTACAGAACATCCAAAGAATTAAGATGAGGTGTTTTCATCTGAACTTGCACTTTTGTTTAGCTTTTCTGCTTCCTTCTCCCCTTTATCAGCTTCATAACAAATCATTTGCACAAGAATCCATGGTTCAGGGGAACTGAACCTAAAGATGCACCCCCCTTTTTCCCCTCTGTTCCTGATGCATGAGTTTCCTTGCCCTTCCTTCAACCTGCACCATTCCCCTACCTCCAGGACTTGTGGATGGTTTTCTTTCAGTCTGAATGTCATTTTCCCACCTGCCCACACGGTTCACATCTTCACTTCCTTTAGGTCTCCACACAAATATCACTTTTTCAGGGATGTCTTTCATGATCACTCTATATGTTTTACCCTATCCCAGTCCATACATTTTTTTCCCCTTACCATTCTCTGCAACATTCATCTTCATCTATTTATGTTTGCAAACTGTTTTCCACACTTGGGTATACATCCCATGCGTCTCTATCCCCCAGCTGCATTCTAGCACACAGTGCAAGAGCCTGATTACATAGCTGGCATTCAGCACATGTTTAAAATGAAATGTACAAATGAGTAACTATGCAAAACTTAACTACACAGTAAACTGAATAACATTTTTATTCCATAATTAAGCATTACGTTGCCTGTCTGATGTCCAAAATTAAAGAAATCCTGAATGAAGGAGCACCGATAAGTATCTAGACTAGTGTGTCTCAACAATTTACTGCAGAAATAATTGTCATCTTCAAATTCTTGTCATCTACCTGATAAATACCAC
This sequence comes from Saimiri boliviensis, assembly GCF_048565385.1. NCBI lineage: Eukaryota > Metazoa > Chordata > Mammalia > Primates > Cebidae > Saimiri > Saimiri boliviensis. The sequence goes on from NC_133455.1 coordinate 113,261,555, forward strand.
ATGGTATAGAATGTTGCCTTAACCAAGCTTAGATTGGAGCTGTGCCAAATGGACTGCATAACAGTTTATGAAATCACAACTTCTGATAATAGTACTGAACACTACTTATATACTCTGCCTGAAACATGCCAATAAGTTGGACATATTTGCAGAGGATAAAATACATGGTATAGAAGTCCTCTCACGGACGAAGCTTTGCATTGTTAAAAGAATAAAAACCTTTGTGACATAAAATAACCTTCAGAATTAAATTACAATACAAGGATTTGAAAGACAGTAAAACTTTCTCAATAGTTTTATGGGAATGAGTAAGCTTGGAAGGGAATGAGCTGTAAAGATAATGCTGAGGTAGTACACGCATTAATAAATTAAAAGAGAAAGAGAATCAAAACATGAAATCAAGAGTGAATTTTAAAGGTAACTTGATCAGAACATCAGGAAAGGCCATTGGAGACAGGAGGCTACTAGAGAATGCTCTGAAGCCAGACTGCAGCTCTGGGTATATATTATCCTTTCTCTCGATTTTTTTTTGTCCTGAAGAGACAGACATCCTTTGTTACTGGTTTGACTGTCTCTTGGGAACACTAATAACTATACGGTAACCTGCAGTAAAGTTGAGTCAAGTACTCTCTGAGAGATACAGAGTGAGATGGAGTCAGGCTGTCTGTCCATTATTATCCACAATGTGAGTGCCTAAGTTTTAATCTGAACAAGGGACTTATGATTGAAAGTATATCACTATATTGGCATATCATATTGACTTTCTGATAATGTTCTAAAGCCAGTTGAGTAAGAGAGAGAAAATGCCACTGGGTACAAATTGTGGCATCAATTCTCTGCCGGACTGATCAATTGGATTTATATATTACCTCCAGCTACAATCTTAAAATCTATAGTTTTACTCTCTCTTTAGTGCATAGCTCACAGCTTAAATAATTGCAGATTCAAATGAATTTTAAAAGGATCGAACAGTCTTAAATTAAAAATGTGTGAACATTGTTGTTTTAACCACTCTTAATTATTTACTAATTTAACTCAATGGATTCACCTTTTCTCTTTCTCTCTCTCTGCATTCTTTTATCTTTCTTTTTTCTTTCTCTAATTCCTCTATGAACAAAGATCCCATATGAATCCTTCAAATAATTTGTAATGATTTTAATCAATAAATTAATATATAGATAGAGATTTATAGGTACTTTAAACTGGCTTATCAAAAACTATCAGAAATTCTGAATTACAAATTCTCTGCCCTCAGACCTAACTGCCTCTCTCTTGCAATTATAATATTTGAAAATCCATTCATTAGACATCAATGTTGTATAAGAAAAATTAAAAATACATTTACTGAAAAATGCTTCCAGCAGAATAGAACACTGTAGCCTTTTTTTGCATGAAATCTTTGCACAAAATTGCAAAGCTCAGAAAGTAACCCCAAACATAATGCCACTTGCAGGAAATTCAACATATATTTGAAAAATTAGGCAAAAGCAAATAATATAAAGGTGATTTTAATGTGTCTCAGAATTTTTCTTCACATTTTGGATGTTAAGAAACATTACATGAGAAACAATCTTTTGTTAGAAAAAATATAAAATGTGATTAATTTGAAATTGCTTCAAATGCTGAGGTTTGATAGCTTCATATGTCATAATTTAAATGGATGTTGTTTAGAATTCTATTAATGATCCATATTTACTGGATATTTGTGATTCACTAGGAAATATGCTAAGTCATTAATATATGTTAATGTAAATTGCTTTCATGAACATCTAGTACATTAGGGGTTCTTATCTCCATCTTAAAGATCTATAAACATAGACTTAAAGAGATTAAATAGATTTCTACACTATCTGGGAGACTGGACTAACATGGAAGAGTCTACTCCTCAGTAAGTACTTAGAAATCCACAATTTTCAGATGCTAAACAGAATCTCACTAATGCTGTGACTCAATGCTGAAGCAAAAATGGCTCAATTGAGTCAATGGCTCTATGTTTATGACATAGATGTCCCCCTTATTAGAGACTTAGGATGAAATTGCTAAGGTCTATATCTGCTCAGAGATATAGACATAAAGGCTATTTTAATGTGTCTTGAAATTTTTCTCCACATTTTGGATATTAAGAAACATTACATGAGAAGTAATCTTTGTTAGAAGATTGTTCCTTTATATCTAGTCAGAGCCAGATATAGACCTTAGTGGTTTCATCCTAAATCTCTAATGAAGAGGACATCTATGCCATAAACCTGTAGGATTATGAACTTGATCTATTTATATTAAGCAGGTAATTATGAAGAGCTACCTTATTCGTAAAAGGAGAACTAGGAAAATTAAAAGAAAAATACCTGTCAATTTCCTTTGGCCATAAAAATATAAATAGACAAAATGAAAAAATAAAATAGAACCCTCAGGCTAGTCCACTTTCTTTGTGGGGTCCAAATTTGCACAGACGTATACTGCCTAGACAGAAAGCAGGAAGGACAGTGAAGCCTCCCAGAATGAGTGCTTCCTAACCCGAAGAATGCACATTTCCTAGACGAAAACCAAAACCAAAACAAAATCTTCACAAAATAAACTCTTAGCAATAAACTATACGAAGAAATGAATCATTATGAAAGGAAAATGATAAAAGAATTATATTTTCACACAATGAAATAAAAATAACAATAAAAAGGGATCAAAAATCATGTAGAAAATACAAGACAATGTCAAATTAGACTAGAATGGTTTTAAAAAGGAGCAAAAAGTAGTCGTAAAAATTACATAGTTCATTAGTCTGCTCAGGCTACCATGACTGGGTAGCTTAAGTGGTAGATGTTAACAAATATTTACTTTATCACAGTTCTGGGTGCTGCATGTCTAAAACTCTGTGGCCAACACGGCAGGTTTATGGTGAGGCCTCTCTTTTCAGCTTTCAAATGGCATCTCCCATCTGTCATCACATGATTTCTCTCTGTGTTTGTGTCCAGAGAGAGTGAGAGCACTCTGGTATCTCTTCCTCTTTTTATAAGGACACCAGCCTTATTGAGTTAGAGCCCACCCTCTAGCCTCGTTTAACATGCATTACCTCCTCACAAGCCCTATCTTCAAATGCAGTTATATTGAGGTGTAAGCCTTCAAGATGAATTTTGAAAGCATGTAATTAAGTTCATACTAGTTCCTAAAATTAAAAACAAATTAAACTAATCTGTGACTTGAAACAGATCTGAGTAAATCATCAACCATGCAGCATAAAATAAGTGATAGGTAATACAAAAAAAAGTTGCAAAAAGACATGAAATTACTCTTAAGATTTTGTTATTTCCTTAGTGTTCTGCATTTCCACTGTTTTGTGAAATCCTACAAGTATCTTACCTCATTCTCTCCAGTAATTCCTATGAAAATATATTGGTAAAATTATGCCCTCCAGATTTCTTGTCCAAAAGCCAAGTGAAGAAATGTCTGAATAAATAAGTACATTCACATAGATTCATGGTGGACCATGTCTTAGTAGCATAAATAAACTAGAATTAGAATTAATATTATTATAGTATGGATCTAAAAATGCTTAAAAACCAATACTATTACAATCTTGACCAAAAATGCTTAAAAAATCAAAAATTATTTTAAAGGAATAAGTTGGCCAACAAGTAACTTAACTATTTTCTAAAAAAGAAAATTCAGTGTTATACAAAGAAAGACAAAATCTGAATATATAATAATGTAACATTCATTATGGTTTGATCTATTTTATTCTCTTATGAAGAAATAAACAAGGCTGGGTAATTTATAAAGAAAAAGAAGTTAAATGGACTCACAGATCCACAGGACTGGGGAGGCCTCATAGTCATGGTGGAAGATGAAGGAGGAGCAAAACAAATCTTATGTGGCAGCAGGTGAGAAAGCATGTGCAGGGAAACTGCCCTTTATTAAACCATCACCTATCTCATGAGACTTATTTACTGTCATGAGAACAGAACTAGAAAAACCCATCCCATGATTCAATTACCTCCTACTGGGTCCCTCCCAGAACATGCAGGGATTGTGGAAGCTATAAATCAAGATGAGACTTGGGTAGGGACACAGACAAACCGTATCACATTATACACAATATCAAGTGAAAAAATAGTAGAAATAAGAGACAACTCCGTGAAGATAGTGGAATTGAAGGTACCAGTAATCTCTCTCCAGGTAGATAATGACTGCATGGTTGGAAGCTGTCTGATTAGACTCTGGCGTCTAATGAAGCTTTGCAACTTCCAGAGGAAGACTTACATGGTAAATCATAGCTACTTTTGGTCAAATTCAGCTCCTTTCTCAGCAGCAGCTATGCATCCCTCACTCTCCAACCTCTTGGTACACAGCCCTAAATGAGTTCCTAGAGCAATTTGCACAGTTTGCAGGAACCAAGGTGGGTGTGAGCATTAATTTTGTGTCAAGTGGATGGGTCATGGGATGTTCAGATATTTGGTCCAGCATTATTCTGGGTGTTTCTATGAGAATGTTTGGAATTAGATTAACAGTTAAGCTGGTAGCATAAGTAAAGCAGATTACCCTTTTTAATGTGGGTGAGTCTTATTCAGTAAGATTAGGGCTTAACTATAACAGAAAGGTTGATGCTACTCCAATAAGAAAGAATTGTACTTGTCTACTGTCTTCAAAGTAAAATATTGGCCCTTCCTGGGTCTTGAACTTTGTGACCCACCCTTCAGGTGTTAGGATTTGTCAGACTCTATAACTGTGAGCCAGTTACATAGCTAGCTAGCTAACTAGATAGACAGATAGACTATATACACACACATTAATACTATATACTACATATTATAAGTATAGTATTATATATGTATAATATGCAATTATATATAAAGCTGATTCAGTTTCTGGAAAGCCCTAATACAATGGGCAATAAGGATTCTGCTCTCCATATATCAGAAATCCATATTCTAATCTCATGTTTCTGATCATAGAGGTACAGATACAGAGGCAGGCAGCCATTTTTGTACCCCATAACCTTGTTGTTAGCCTTAAGGTGAAGTAATGTTCAGGGATTTAAAAAGCTAATGCATTACCCTCTCTTCTTTCACTTTTTTTTCCTCTTTATTTCTTTTGAGAATCAGTCATTTAATACTAGGATTTTTTTTTAACAGCATATAGGAAAAATTAGAAGGTCTCCATGCATGCCCAGGGAAAGGTGTAGGCTCAGAAAACACCTCAGAAGACTTCAAATTTACACTTCAGGTTGATCCTTATTATGAAGACAGTCAATAAAACAACATAATACAACAAAGAAAACTAAACCAAACAAAAACACAAGGAAGAGGAAAAATCTGATTATGAGAGTTACACTATTAGATGGCATGTCCTATATTTATTCAAAATAGAGCATGCAAAAAAATGATAAACTTGGGCCCATTCAAAGGAAAAATGCAAATGAACACAAACTGTACAGTAGAAAGACCAGCTGGCACACAGTCTCTTCCCTGCTCTTCCCTGCACATGCTTTCTCACCTGCTGCCACTTAAGATGGGCCTTTGCTCCTCCTTCACCTTCCACCATGATTGTGAGGCCTTCCCAGCCATGTGGATCTAGGAGTCCATTTAACTTCTTTTTCTTTATAAATTATCCACTCTTGGTTATTTCTTCATATGAGAATAAAAATAGATCAATACATAATGAATATTGCATTATTATACAATCAGATTTTGTCTTTCTTCGCATAACATTAAATTTTCTTTTTTTTTTTTACAAATTAATTAAGTTACTTCTTGGCCTATGTATTCCTTTAAAATAATTTTTTATTTTTAAGACAGACTTCAAAATAAGTGTCTTAAAGATGCTCAAAGGTCTAAAGGATGATGTAGAGAAAGTTAAGACAATGATGTATGACCAAAATGAAAGTATAAATTTAAAAAATCAAAAACCTTAAAAAAATCAAAGAGAAATTTCAGAGCTAAAATATACAAGTTCTGAGATGAAAAATTCACCAGAGAGCTTCAAGGGCCTATGTGAGCAGAAGAAAGAATTGATGGACTTGAAGATAGGACAATTGGAAGTATAATCTGAATAACAGTAAGAAAAAATAATTGAGTAAAAGTGAACGAAGCCTAAGCTAGCTGAGGACATCATGAAATGAACAAATATCCAAAATACAGTAGTTGTAGAAAAGAGAAAGAGAAGTAGTGGAGAGATTATTTAAAGGAATAATGGTTAAATACATTGCAAGTCTGATGAAAGACATGAAAATAAATATTCAAGAAACTTAATGAACTTTAGGTAGAATGAACGAAAAGAGAACCACACTGAGAGATATTACAATCAAACTGTTGGAAGACAAAAATAAAGAAAGAGCGTTGAAAGAAAGATGATGAGTGACTTATAACAAATAAAGGCTTTCAATGAGATTATCAGCAGATTTATCACCAGAAATTTTGGAGGATGAAAGGGAGTGGGCTAATATGGAAAATCTGTGGAGAAAGATTCTTCTTTTTTTTCTTTGAGACAGAGTCTTGCTCTGCCACCAGGCTGGAGTGTAGTGGCAGGATCTCAGCTCACTGCAACCTCTGCCTTTTGGGTTCAAGTGATTCTCCTGCTTCAGCATCTCAAGGAGCTGGGACTACAGGCATGTGCCACCACACCAGCTAATTTTTGTAGTTTTAGTAGAAATGGGGTTTTACCATGTTGGCCAGAATGGTCTCAATCACTTGATCTCGATATCCACCCGTTTTGGCACTCTCAAAGTGCTGGAATTACAGGCATGAGCCACTGTACCTGGCCAGACAAAGAATCTTATATCCAGCGAAACTATTTTCCAAAATTAACAAAATAAAAACAACTAAGGAAGTTGCTAAATTAAACAGCTGTAGAAGTAGACTAAAGAAGTTTGTTATCACTAGATGTGTCTTGTAATAAATGATAAAGGGATTACTGAAGGTTAAAATAAAATAATGCTAGGCAGTAACTCTAAGTCATGTAAGGAAATAAAGGTCTCAGTAAAGGTAAATGCATAGTAAACTATAAAAGCTAATATTATTTTAACAGTGATTTATAACTCAGTCTTTTTGGTACATAATTTAAGAGACTACTACTTTTTAAAAATTATTAATATAAAAGCTAATATTATTTTAACTTTGGTTTTTAATTCCACATTTTGTTTCCCACATAATTTAAGAGACTAAGGCACTAAAAATGGCAGTTTCTGTTTCTGGACACACAGTATATTAGGATGTAATATTGTGAAATTAATAACTCAAAGGAGTGAGAAAAGGACTGTGAGGAAGAAGAAAATGTGTATGTTACTGAAGTCAAACTGGTATATATTCAAATTAGAGTGCTTCAACTTTACAATAATAAATGTTGTCTCCATGGCCACCACAAAAAAAATCCTTATACAACATACACAAAAGGCAATGAGAAGGAAATTAAAATCTTCTGCTATGAAAACTCAATCAAGCAAACACAAAAGAAAATAGTAATGCAAAGATGCAGGACATAAAGCTACAAGACATACGAGAAACAAACAGCATAACAGCAGTAAGACCTCTCTTATCAGTAATTACTTTGGCTAGAAATAGATTCAAGTCTCTAATCAAAAGAAAGTTGATGGAATTGATGTTTTAAAAACATAATCACTGGACGCTACTGGATATGGTGTCTACAAGTGATTCCTTTTAGATCCAAAGGCCACAATTAAAGTGGAAGGATGTAAAAAGTTTTATTTCATGCCAGTTAGAACCAAAAGTGAGCAGAGGTGGCCATGATAATATCAGACAGAATAGGCTTTAACTTGAAAGAGTTACAAGAGACTGAAAAGGATGTTCTATATTAATAAAAATTTGATACAACAGGAAAATATAAAAATTATACACATGTATATAACTAATAACAGACCATCCAAATATATGAAGAATTGAAAAAAATGTGAAGGGAGAAATAAGCCATTCTAATAAATAGTTCTAATAGTAATAGTCAAAGACTGCAATACTCACCCTCAATCATGGGCAGAATAATAATACAGATAAATAACTCAATAAACAAACTATACCTAAGATGTACAAACATGTACAAACATGCTACCAAACAGCAACAGAAAACACATTTTTTTCAGGTGCATAAGGCATGTTTTCTGGCCGCAAATTCAGTCTCTACAGATTTTATTTGTTTATTTATTTATTTATTTATTTGAGACAGTCTCAAAAAAGACAGTCTGTCTCTCAGGCTGGAATGCAGTGACTCTACCTCAGTTTACAGCAGGCACTGCCTCATGAGTTCTAGTGATTCTCCCGCCTCAGCCACTGTAGTAGCTGGGATTACAAGTATGTGCCAACACACTCAGCCAATTTATATATATATATATATATATATATATATATATATATATATTTATTTATTTATTTATTTATTTATTTATTTTAGTTGAGACAAGGTTTTTGCCATATTGCCCATACTGGTTTCAAATTTCTGAGATCAAGTGATCAAGTGATCAAGATCAAGTGATCTGCCCAACTCAGCCTCCCAAAGGGTTGGAATTACAGGCATGAGCCACCACACCTGGACTCTATAGATTTTAAAAGATTAATGATGTATGAACTATCTACTTTGACTGCTATAGAATGAAATTAAACTGAATAATAGAAGAAAAATTGAAAATTTACACATTTAGGGAAATTAAACCATTAATTTGTGAACAATGGATAAAATAAATAACAAGACAAATAAGAAAATATTTGGATTAATTATAATGAAAATATAACATGTCAAAACTTATGAGCTGCAACACAAGCAGTGCTAAGGGGGAAACTGATAGCTATAAAAGCTTACAAAAAAAAAAAAGAGAGAGAGAGAGAGAGAGAGATGGCCAACAAACAACCTAATGTAAAGGAACTAGGAAAATAACAAAATGATCGAAAGATAGCAAAAAAAAAAAAAATGAGATAACAATGACTAGAGAAGACATAAATTAAATAGAAGATAGAAAAATCACAGATAAAAATCAATGAAACCTAAAGTTGGTCCTTTGAATAAGCCAGCAATATTCGTAATTTTTTAGCTATACCAATGAAGGAAAAAGTAGAAGGCACTCAATTACTAGAATCAGAAATAAAATTACATAAAATAAAATACTAAAATTTTAGAAATAAAAAGTATTATGAAAGAGTACCATAAACAACTTATGGTAAAAACTTGGATAATTTAGATAAATTGGACAGACTTCTACACACACAAAACCTACAAAAACTGAATCATAAAGAAATGGAAAATCTAAATATACATATCTAACAAGGAGATTGAATCTGTAATTAAAACTAAAAAACCCAACAATGAAAAGTTCTAATAAGTTTACTGGTGAATCCTATGAAATATTTAAAAAAGTGACAACAATCCTTCTCAAATTTTTCAAAATAATTAAAAAGAAGGAAATACTTGGTAATCCATTCCATGAGGCCAACGCTATTTACATACAAGAGCCAGGCAAAGAACACTGCAAGAAAAAAACCCAAAAACTAAAAAAAACCAAAGCAAGCCAATATGTCATATTAACATTGATGCAAAGTTCCTCAATAAGATACTAAGAAACCAATTCGTCAGCATATTAAAAGGATTATACATTATAATCAAGTATGATTTTTTTCCTGGAATGCCAGATGATTCAACATCCCAAAATCAATTATTCTAATATATCACATTAACAGGATGAATGGGGCAAGCACAGGTTTTCTTAGTTTATGCAGGAAAAAATTGAAAATACTTTCATCATAAAACCTCTCAACAATCTAGGAACAGAAGTATATATGACATCCATATACTAAAATCCATGTATAAACAACACAGAGTGATCATTATACTCAATGATTGAACACCAAAATAATTTTCTCTGAAATCAGAGAAAAGGAAGAGCAAGGGAAGGATACGGGTTTTCGTCACTTCTATTTAACATATATTGAAAGTCCTAGCTAGAACAATGATGTAGGGAAAAGAAATAAAAGCCACACAAATTAGAAATAAACAAGTAAAATTGTTTTTATTCATAGATAATACAATATTGTATGTAGAAAACCCAAAATTCTGCACAAAAAGCTGTCAGAACTAATAAATGAACTCTGAAAAGTAGCAGAGTACGAAGCCCAAATCAGTGGCATTTCTATACATTAACAATTAATAATCTGAAAAGAAAATTGTGAAAACAATTTCATTTATAATTACATTAAAAAGAATGCAATACTTAGGAATAGCCAAGGACATGGAAGACTTGTGTAATAAAAACTACAAAACACTGTTAAAATTTTTTTTTAATAAAAACTGAAAATATAGCCCTTTGTTACAAATTGTAAGGTTTAATATTGGTGAGATGTCAATATTACCCAAAGTTATATAGAGATACAGTGAAATCCCTATCAATATCCCAATCACATTTTTTGCAGAAGTGGAAAAATTTATCCTAAAATTTATATGAAATTTCAATGGTCGCCTAATAGCCTAAACAACCTTATAAAAGAAGAATAAATTTGGAGGACTTCCACTTCTTTAATTCAAATTTACTAAAAATCTGCGATAATTAAAAGAGAGATACCAGCATTACAGACAGACAAAGAGACTAATGGATTAGAATAAAAGGTCCAGAAATAAGTCCTCACATAATATGGTCAAGGGATTTTTAAGAAGAATGCTAAGACCGTTCTCAATGGGAAAAGGCCAGTTTCTTCAGCTAATGGTGCTAGAAAATTGAATATTATCTGCAAAAGAATAAAGTTGGATCCTTACCTACAACCATATACAAAATTGGCTAAAAATGTATTAAATATTTAAATGTAAAAGCTAAAACTAAAAGTCCTGGAAAAGAAAACTGGAGAAAATTTTCATGACATTAGATCTGGCAGTGATTTCTTTTTCTTCCTTTTTTTTTTTTTTTTTTTTTTTTTTGAGACGGAGTTTCGCTCTCGTTACCCAGGCTGGAGTGCAATGGCGCGATCTCGGCTCACCGCAACCTCCGCCTCCTGGGTTCAGGCAATTCTCCTGCCTCAGCCTCCTGAGTAGCTGGGATTACAGGCAGGCGCCACCATGCCCAGCTAATTTTTTTTTGTATTTTTAGTAGAGACGGGGTTTCACCATGTTGACCGGGATGGTCTCGATCTCTTGACCTCGTGATCCACCCACCTCGGCCTCCCAAAGTGCTGGGATTACAGGCGTGAGCCAGTGATTTCTTGAAATCGACATCCAAGACACAGGCAACAAAAGAAAAACAGTTTAAAAAGCTACTTTTGTATATCAAAGAACATGTCTATCAACAGACTGAAAAGGCAGCCTAGAGAATGGGAGAATATATTTGCAAACCATGTATCTGATAAGGGAACAATATCTAGAATATTTAGAGAATTTCTAAAATTCAACAACAAAAAAACAAAACAACCCAATTAAAAAATGAACAAAGGACTTGAATAGACATTTCTCCAGAGAGGACATACAATTTTAGTATATGTGCTGCTGAAGCAAATACCAGAGAGACTATACAAAATAGTCTTTTTGACACAAGAAAGTATGTTCAATATGACTAACCATTGGGGAAATGCACATCAATACCACAAGATACTACCTCACAGTTATTAGAATAGCTAATATTTTAAAAAAGAAAAGAAAAGAAAGAAAGAGAAAGAAAAAGAAAGAAAAAGAAAATAATAAATATTGTGGATGTGGAGATATCGGAACTCTGTGCACTGTTAATGGGAAGCTATAATGATACAACTGCTATGAAAAACTGTATGGCAGTTCCCCCCCAAAAATAAAAATAAAATTACTATATTAGCCAGAAATTCCACTTCTGGGTATATACCCCCAAAACATTAAAGCAGGGTTTTGAAAATAATATTTGTTTTACCCATAATCATAACAGAATAATTCACAATAGCTAAAATGCACGAGCAAGCTATGTGTCCATTCACAGATGAATGGAGAAGTAAAATGTAATATACATATATGATAAAATATTATTCAACTTTAAAAAGGAAATAAATCATGACATGCTACAACATGAGGAAAACTTGAATGCTACAACACGAGGAAAGCTTGAGGATTATGTTAAGTAAAAAAAATCCAGTCATCAAAAGACAAATACGCTGTTATTTCACTTGGATACATAGAGTAGGCAAAATCACAGGAATAGAAATGCTTCGGTCACCAAGGCCTGGAGAGAGGAAAGAATTAGCCATTATTTTTTAATGCATGTAGATTTTCTATTTTGCAAGATGAAGAGAGTTTTGGAGATGAATGGTAGGTGATAGTTGCACAACAATACTACTGAATTGTAAAATTAAAAATAGTTAAGATGACATACTAACTTACATGTATTTTTTAAAAAATTAAAACCTAAAAAAGTAGTACAAATTAAAGGAAGCTGCAAAAATTGACACGTAACAAGTATGACTTTAAATCACTTAGTAGAAAGAGACTTAGAAATAACAGATGATGAAATTGTAAACACTAAATAATAAACACTAAAATAACAATTTTAAAGACCTTCAATAATGTAAAGAAAATATGTGACAAAAAATTAATACCAAATATTTAAACTTCAAGAGATAAAAACACAAAATCTAAAGTAATCAGTTCACTAGATAGACAAGAATAGATTGGATATTGCAGAAATAAAGATAAATGAAGTTAAAGAATTAAAGTTAGAAACTATTTAAAATAAAGAACAGAGAGCAGAGAGCAAAAAGACTAGAAATAAAAGCCTCTATGATCTGTGAACAGATCACAGAGGGTAAATGCACCAATGTGTAATTTGTATTCTAGAAAAGCACAAATGATCACATCTTTGATTGTGTAATTACCAAATTATTTGAAAACCCATATATCTAAGAAGCTCAGCAAACTTCAAGTAGAATAAACAATAGCAACAAAATATCAAAGTGTATTATAATTAAATTGCTGAAAACCAATATTTAATTGAAAAAATTATAAGCACAAAGAAAAATATATATGTATATTTATGAATAGAAGCAATTTTCTGAACAAAAATTATGCAAACAAGAAGACAAATTATATCGGCAGTGCTGAAAAAAATAAAATCTACAATTGCATATCTAAACAAAATGTCTTTCAAAACGAACGAAAATGAAAACTTTTTAAAATGAAGGCTAGAATAATTAATGATGCAGTCTTACATTATAAGACAAGCTAAAAGAAGTGGAAGTAGTAATACTAGTGAAAAATTGAATTTACACAGAGAAAGAAAAGTCCTGGAAATGGTAAAAGTGGGGTTCATGTGGAATATTTTAAATCACTTTTAAATTATTTAAAGGATAATTAACTGTGCAAAGCAAAATACAGTGATAATACTTTGCAGGATTTATAAAGAATGAAACAGTAAAAGATATTAAAATAACAGCATAAACGATGAGATGGAGAAACCGTAAAATAACATAAGATGATATGTCAACTTTCATGATGCTATTTAAAGATGTACTCTCATAAATTAAAGGTGTATGTTATAATCACAAAAGCATTCATTAAACCAAAGCAAACAAAAGAGGAACAAGGAGACTTAGTAAATAGGCCAGTAGAGGGCATAAAAGAAACTGCATAAAAATATTAGTAATTTAAAATGAGGAAAATTTATAAAAACAAATGAAAAGATAAGAAACAGCAAGATGAGATACTTAAATAAAACAGATTAATATTATATTAAATAGAGTTCAAAACAAAGGAATTAAAAGAAATAAACTTAAACTGAATAGAAAGCAGGGTCCAATTACAGGCTACCTAGAAAAAACTTGGCTTGACTACTGACAAAGTTTAATTAAGAGACAAAGAATAAAAATATTTTATTGTGAAATTTTTGCTCACAAGAAATGTGGAATAATTACATTAATATCTAAATAAACTTCAGGAAAAGAGATATTACCAAAGACAAGGAAGAAATTTTCTTAATGATAAAGAGTTGATGCTTTGAAAGAAATAATATTTCTAAAAATGTATATATTAAACAGCTGAGCTCAAAAAAATAGTGCAAGAATAAACAGACCTTTAAAAAGACGTAGAGAAATCACAGTCATATTTGGAGAATTTAAAACACCTCTCTTTCTCTCTGGAATTTTTTTTCAGTAGAAAGAAAATTATGAAGATTATAAAAATCTAGATAGCATTATCATATAGCTTGATCTAATTGACATATTCAAATACTGTACCCAAAAGTAGTAGAATTCTCATGTTTTCCAAATTTACATGAAACATATACTAAGATATATTATATAACAGTGCATAAAATAAGTCTCAAACAATTTAGAAAAATTGGAAATATATAAAGCACGTTAACTTATAATGAAATTTTAAAAAACAAGTAAGGGAAAGTGTCTGGAAAATTTCAAATTTACACAAGTCTTCTAAATATTTCATGGTGAAAGTCTCCAGAGAATAAGAGAATATCTTGTATTGACTGATAAAGAAAACACAATGTAGTTCTAATTGAAAAAATGCACCTAAAGTAGAGTTTAGAAAAAAAAGTTAATGGCTTTAAATGATTATATGGGAAAAAAGATTTAAATATTAATGAACTGTATACCAAACTTAAGGAAGAAAGAATACCAATTCTACACAATTTATTTCAGATTAAGTATTTCCCAAATTATTCTACACAATTTCTTTCAGATTAAATCTTTCCCAAATTATTCTATAAGGTCCTAATTACCCTGATGTCAAAACCAACAGTACTTAAAAAAAAAAAAAAAAAAAAAAAAATCCCTCATGAACCTAGATCATGAACCTAGATATAAAAACCTTGACAATGATTTAGCCAATTAAACTCAATAATATATAAAAAGGATAAAATATTATAAATAAGTGGGAGATTATCTCATTAATGCATGGTTGATAGCATTTAAAAATCAATCAGTGAAATTCTTCATACTAAAAGATTTAAAAATGACAATCATCTTCTTGGACATAACAAAAGCATTTGACAAAATCTGTAAGACATTTATCATAAAAAATCCAGCAAACCTGGTATGAAAAGAAGCTTTCTCAACTTGATAAAGGGTCATCTATGAAAAAATACTGTAGCTATTATCATACCTAATAATAAAATACTAAATCTGTTTTCCCTAATATCAGGAATAAGAAAAAAATTTCTATTTTAATCACTTTTTTTCAAATTGTATCACCAACTGAAGGGGTCAAAGATTTTGCTCCACTTGAAAGCTAATAAGCTTCTACAACTGTATTGATGATGGCAGGATATGAGACTGTGGGTCAGAGACAAAGAACTTTATTCCTCAAAACACAGTAGTAGAAAAGTTATCACCAACATGCGTAATTAGAATGTTAAATGCTCTTCTTCACCAAGATACAACAAAACAACAAATAGATAACTTCAATTGGAATGGAGTTTTTAAGGGAGAACACTGGAATTCTGCAAAGAAGTAACAAAGACTCTCTGAAGCATGGGAACTTAGAGTGGCATCACAGCACTCTGCAGGGATTGGCTCCCAGCTATCAGGGACTCCTCATTGTAGTAAATAGGTGGGTGGGAGACCTCCAGCAGTCCCCATTACTAATTCTAATACGACCACAGATGCCTGCAATTTTAGCTACGAAAAGAATCACACAATCTTCACAGACCCTGAACTTACTCTATGGAGGGAGGGGGGCGAGGGACAGCACCTGGATCCCATGTGGCTGCATTGTTCCAGAGAGAAAACAGCTGGGTTTCCTTACTCCCCAGGACCTAAGCTGCTGCAGCTTGGTGTAATTTTGCGATTGGCGCCACTGCTGAAAAGCATGCTACCCTGGGGCCTAGTAGCTCGTGCATCTGTATGTCCGTGGGGACCAGCCATGATCTATATGATAGATATGAGATAGATAGATAGATAGATAGATAGATAGATAGATAGATAGATAGATATCTACCGTTAAAAAAAAAAAAAAAAAAAAGAAGAAGAAAGAAAGAAAAAAGGCAGCCTCGTGGCGCTCCCTCCGCGCCCGCGTAGCTGACGGACAGACCCGCCCGGCCCGCAGGCCGAGGGAGCAGTTCCTGCGCCCTGACCCGCCGCCGCCGCCGCAGACCAACCCCCGTGCGCCCCGGGCTCCCAGTGCGCCCCGGGCTCCGCGCTCCCGCCGCCCAGCCGCCCCCGCGGCCCCGGCCGGAGGAGACAGGCCCTCCAGAGCAGTACTACAGCCTCACCTGGTTCCTGAGCCCCATTCTTGGCCTCGTCTTCACGCCTCTCATTGGGTCTGCCAGTGACCGGTGCACCCTGAGCTGGGGCCGCCGGTGGCCTTTCATCCTCGCCCTCTGCGTCGGCGTCCTCCTTGGCGTTGCACTTCTCCTTAACGGCTCTGCCGTGGGTCCGGCCCTCGGCGACGTCCCTGGCTGGCAGCCCATCGGCGTCGTGCTCACAGTGCTGGGGGTGGTGGCCCGGGACTTCAGCGCCGGCGCCGCCGAGGCTCCCATTCGCGCCTATCTGCCGGCCGTGGCGGACAGCGAGGAGCAGGACGTGGCCCTCAACCTCCACGCCTTCGCTTCCGGCCTCCGCGGGGCCGTCGGCTACGTGCTGGGCGGGCTGGACTGGACGCAGACCTTCCTGGGCAGCTGGTTCCGGACACAGAGCCAGGTGCTCTTCTTCGCCGCCATCATCTTCACGGTGTCCGTGGCCCTGGACCTGTTCAGCATCGAGGGGGAGCAGTACAGCCCGCAGCAGGAGCGCAGCGCCGAGGAGCCCAGCGCCCTGGACCGGGGCGCGCCGCACAGCGTCCCTGCCTTCCCGGACCAGGTGCAGTCGGAGCCCGAGCAGGCCCTGGACTACCTGGACGTGGACATCGTGCGCAGCAAGAGCGACTCGGCGCTGCACATGCCGGACGCCGCGCTGGACCTGGAGGCCGAGCTGCTCTTCCTGCACGACATCGAGCCCTCCATCTTCCAAGACGCCTCCTACCCTGCCACCCCCGCAGCACCAGCCAGGAGCTTGCCAAGGCCAGGCTGCCCCACCTGGCCACCTTCCTCGAGGAAGCCGCCAAGGAGGACGAGACCTTGCTGGATAATCACTTGAATGAAGCTAAAGTTCCAAACGGAAGTAGCTCCCCTGCAAAAGATGCCCTCGGCGGCTACACCAGGGTGGACATGAAGCCCTCGGCCACGTCGAGCTCCGTGCGGCGGCGGCGGCACGCGTTCCGCAGACAGCCCTCCAGCGCCTTCTCCTACTACGGCCAGCGCGGTGGTGCTGATCAAGCCGTCGCGCAGCATGAGCGACCTGTACGACATGCAGAACCGGCAGCGGCAGCGGCGCCGGCACTGGAACCAGAGCGGGGCCACCAACTCCGGTGGAGACACAGAGAGAGAGAAGGGGAAGGGCGAGACCACCGTGTGCCTGCTGTGACTCTCCACCCTGAAGATGCCCAGGGAGCTCATGCGCCTGTGCGTCTGCCACCTCCTCACCTGGTTCTCCTTCATCGCCGAGGCCGTGTTGTGCACCGACTTTATGGGCCAAGTCATCTTCAAGGGTGACCCCAAGGCCGCCTCGAACTCCACCGCTTGACAAACCTACAGAGCTAGGGTGAAGATGGACTGCTGGGGCCTGGTCATTTACACGGCCACTGGTGCCATCTGCTCAACCCTGTTACAGAAGTACTTGGACAACTACGACCTGAGCGTCAGGGTAATCTATGTGCTGGGGACACTGGGCTTCTCCGTGGGCACTGCCGTGATGGCCATGTTTCCCGATGTCTATGTCACCATGGTCACCATCAGCACCATGAGCATCTTTTACTGCCCCAACGCCCTGCTGGGCCAGTACCACGACATCAAGCAGTACGTCCACCACAGCCCCGGGAACTCCAAGCGCGGCTTTGGCATCGACTGCGCCATCCTGTCCTGCCAGGTGTACATCTCACAGATCCTGGTGGCCTCGGTCCTCGGGGGCGTGATTGACGCTGTGGGGACTGTCTGCGTCATCCCCATGGTGGCCTCTGTGGGCACTTTCCTCGGCTTCCTGACAGCTACATTCCTGGTGATCTATGCCGTCGCGTCAGAGGAGGCGAAGGAAGAGCAGAAAGGCCTGTCTTCCCAGTTGGCCAGGTAAGGCGGGGCCAGAGGAAAAGCCCACTGTGCTGAAACTCGTGCGGAAGGGGGGCCTGCCGGGGCCAGTGGAGACGGAGTCCATGGTCTGAGCCGCACTCCCGTATACACACATTCCACCAGGTAGGCGGGCACGCAGGCGGGGGGATGGCGGGTCCGGCCACTGGGTGGAGCAGACACCTTGGAGCCCAGCAGCTGCTGTGGCCGCCCCCGGCAGCGCAGGCCCGAGCCCCTCTGCCCCATAGTCACAATTCAGTAGCCATAGGATAGGTTTGAGCTACTAGGCAAAAATACCACACTAACCACCTTTTTGATGATTAAAAAAATCATTTGAAATATTAAAAAAAAAAAAAAAAGCAGAAGCACCAAGTGCACACAATAATCTGTAACACCGTAACTCCAACTGGATCAAGCAGTATAGCAGTATTCCTTGTACCTGAGCCTGTGCAATGCACTATGCCCCCCGCAAACCAGGTGATCTAACATATCAGAGAGTTGCCTCCAAAACCATAAAAACTGCAGTTATGTGCCTTCCAAGGCCTCAGAGCATCCACCACCACCAGCAAACTTACCTGATTAACTAGTGGAAACATTTAGCAATATACACATACCCCCTAGCGCTGAAGAACTGACTGGTTAGGAACCTATTGCCAGTGACTTGATCTCCAGAAAAGCCACACCACTGCCTCCATAAACACCTACAGTCTAGTCCACTAGGACACTTGCAAATATCACTGACTGATTACAGATGAAGAAATTACGCAAAGATTACACTACTGAATCCACATAGAACCAAATCCAAAGAAACCCACCCAACTGACACTGTAGGTCAATTTTTTGTAAAAGTATTTCCCTACAAAGGCTGCTTCATAAAATCGGAAGTAACTGTTTCACCAGATGCACATATTTTAATGTTGTGACACAAGAAACACAAAAAAGCAAGAAAACAACATCCCAAAAGAACACAATAATTCTGCAGTAGTAGACCCTAAAGAAAATAACTATGAAATGCATAAAAAATTCAAAATGATAATCTTAAGAAAACTGAGAAAGATATGAGAGTATATATAGAAAATTCACAGAAATTAGAAATACAATTCATTATCTGAATGACATTCAACAGAGATAGAGATAAAAAGGAATCAAACAGAATTCTTGGAGCTGAATAACTCAATGAATGAAATTTTAAAATATAATAGTGATCTTCAACAATAGTATAGATCAAGCAAAAAATTTTCTGACCTTGAAGTATTCAGAAATACTCCAGTAGCCAAAAAACATATCTCAAAATAACAAAAGCTATTTATGACAAACCAACAGCCAATATCATACTGAATGGTCAAAAAGTGGAAGCAGTCCCGCTGAAATCCGGCACTAGACAAGGATGCCCTCTGTCACCACTCCTATTCAATATAGTACTGGAAATTCTAGCCAGAGCAGTTAGGCAAGAAAAAAATATATAGGGTATTCAATTAGGAAAAGAGGAAGTCAAATTGTCTCTATTTGCAGATGACATGATTGTATATTTAGAAGATCCTATTATCTCATCCCAATGTCTCCTTAAACTGATAAGCAACTAAAGCAAAGTCTCGAGATACAAAGTCAATGTGAATAAATCACAGGAATTTGTATACACCAATAACAGACTAACAGAGAGCCAAATCAAGAGCGAACACTCATTCACAATTGCTACGAAGAGAATAAAATACCTAGGAATACAACTAACAAAGGATGTAAAGGACCTCTTCAAGGAGAACTACAAACCACTGCTCAAGGACATAGGAGAGGACAAAGCAATGGCGAAAGGATTCCCTGTTTAATAAATGGTGTTGGGAAAAATGGCTAGCAGTATGGAGAAAGCAGAAGCTGGACCCCTTCCTGACACCTTACACCAAAATTAACTCCAGATGGATTAAAGACTTAAACATAAGACCTAACACCACAAAAACCCTAGAAGAAAACCTAGGCAAAATCATTCAGGACATAGGCATAGGCAAGGGCTTCATAAATAAAACACCAAAAGCACTGGCAACAAAAGTCAAAATAGACAAATGGTATCTAATCAAATTCCAGAGCTTCTGTACAGCAAAATAAATAATCATTAGAGTGAACTAGCAACCAATGAAATGGTAAAAATTTTTTGCGATCTACTCATCTGGCAAAGGGCTAATATCCAGAATCTACAAAGAAATAAACAGATTTAGAAGAAAACAAACACCCATTGCAAAGTGGATGAAGGATATGAACAGACACTTTTCAAAAGAAGATATATACGAGGCCAACAAACATATGAAAAAATGCTCATCATCACTGAATATTAGAAAAATGCAAATCAAAACCACATTGAGATACCACCTCATGCCAGTTAGAATGGTGATTATTAAAAAAATCTGGAGACAACAGATGCTGGAGAGGATGTGGAGAAATAGGAACACTTTTACATTTAGAGTTTTATTTTCTTTAGCTTGGTGACCTACTTTGGATAGGATAATTAAACTGTTTGTCTGCTTTCCCCACAGAAAATTTTAAAAATTGTATCTGTTTATAATTAAATTTGTGTATACAATGTGGAAGATTCTGACAATGCTGACATTTCCATAATTATCTATTATAGGACATCCTTGTAAGTTTACTTTAATTGTAGGCTTTCAGATTTAGTTAATAATAAGTCATTTGACCTTAAAAACATAAAATTTATAATTCACTGTATACTAATTAAGACTAATACCTCTTGACACAAAACTTGGAAGACATTAATTCAGGTTATTTTATATGAATAAAATTTTGTTCATAAGCATTCATAGTTTATATGAATAATATTTTGTTATATTCAAATTTAATGGCAAGAAGCCAAGAATATCTTCTTTATTTTGCCATGGAATGATACAGTGAGTATAACTTTTGCTTCAAAAACTGATAATATGTGTCTTATTTATGTACTTTCAGACCTGAAATATTTTTCCAAATATATTATTTCTAACAATAATGATTTTATGCATTCTGTTTTTAGAGAAATCTTGATATTTACTCTTCCACAGAAATTAACTGCAATTTCAAATTGTTTTTGGAGACATGAACTCATATATATATATACATATAATACACATATTAAACTGTTTAGTATAGTAAACATTATCAGCGTATATAACACTCTTTTATAGTACCTAGTTCAAACAAGTTAATCCACAATATATGAAAAAATCTGTGAAATGGAATAATGATTTCATGTGTATTTCAAAGTGAAAACAATGAATGACTTGCAAATATTCTGCATGAGCAAACAGCATTTGCTGCTCTTTCTGAATTAAAAGTTTTTAGTAACTATAAAAAATATAGTCCTTAAAGTGAATTATTTTATTTATTTTTTCTTAAAAAAACCAAGCAATTTAAATTTTTCATAGTTAATCCACGTAGCAGGAAAGGTTCCTGCGTCAAGAGGGCCCATCTGGCCTCTCTGCAAATGGGAAGGTTTGTACATATGGGCCATAACGTATGCATAGCTAGCTGAACCAACCCCTGTGACTAAATAGTAATTAGCATGGGGCAGGTTTTTATGGCTACTAACACACTAGCAAGTCCTTCCTGACCTACATCCAACTGGACATATGATTTCATAAAATGGATAGTTTCTCTCTCAAGCATTTATTTATGTGTAAAAATGTAGGATTTGTTTAACTGCCGCCAACTAAAGAACTGAGACCCATATGTTACCTCATAAACTTACCGGTTAGCAATTTGTTATAAGCAAGATGCAAATATTATGGTAAGCATTCAGAACATTTATTCAATGAACCTTATGTTGGAAATGGAAACAACAGTATGTCAGAAAATTTCGTAATCACAATTTCACCAGTGGTCCCATTTTATGTGTAATTCGATGTTTCTAAATTCTACAATTTTCAATTCAATATATAAAGGTCAACAGAATTTTCAATATACAGTAATACATGATCCAACTTTATGGGGGGATAGATAGTAAAAAACATTCTGAGAGTCTGAGTGACTGTACAATTTTAGGTAGCACATAGTAGACTTACTATGTATGGCAGACAAAATACATTCTTGAATATGTGGTCAGCTTTTGTTTGGATCTGCAAGAGATTTATGGAGGCACTAACATACTGGAAGCTTCAGACTACAAACAGGCCAGAGAATTCTAGAAGTTAACATTAAATCAAAGGTTTAACAATGTATATGTATCTAAAAGTAGTTAATTTAAGGGACAAATTTTGCAGGTGTAATTTGAGTCTCGTTATTTTATTCTAGGTGCAAAGATATGGAAAGATGAATGTTTTCTAAAATTTTAAGAGCTTTAACTTTGCCAACGCAAATCACAGATTTGGAATAAATAATAGAAAATTGTACAATGCAATAGAAATTTAAACGCTGAAGTTTATTTTAATTTTGAGTGATTAAAATCGAGTTTGATAAATTGCTCCTCTTGCTGATAGTCAAAAGACATTTCCAATGCTTTTCACTCAATTTTCACATGTGGAGATGAAAATTAAAAAATAGTTGATTTCTAAATATATTATTATTCCATGAATAGCATTATTTTTATATTATTATAGGTATTTACACAAATAATGTAGATTAACTTTTCTCATTAACTCTTAGACATCAACAAGAAGATATTGATCAACTTGTTTATCTTTTTTTTTTCTTTTTTTTTTTTTTATCTGTGGCTGAGATGTTTTGAAAGGGGAGATCTTTAGCGACCATTTCCATTTTTAAACACTTTTTGGTCTACTTGTCTTCCGTGTTTCTCCCTGTGTAAAATTTGGCATTTTTTCTTTATATGGTTTCAAAGTTATTCATGGTTATTCACAGTGGGCTTTCTAATATGAAGACATCCCCTGTTTCCTTGTGCCTCCTGACCTCTGGGTCGTCTCTCTTCCTATCTTATTCCTTCTGACCAAAGATCTCTCTGGTTAACTTGCTCCAATAACCAGCCTTTGCTTTTTAAACCTCCTCTAGTATTTTTGTTGTCTGTTTCGTTGAATTATATCTTTATTTTCATTGTTTTCCCTTTTATTTGGTTTTTCTGTGTTGTTCCCTTTTCAGCTTCTTAAATTGAATAATTGGCTTGTTGAGGAGTGATTTCATTTCCTCGTGAATGTATTCAAGCTAGCAAGTCCATGCATTTCCCTCCTAAGCAATGCTTTTACGATGTCCCACATTTTTTTATGTAAATAAATCAATGGAAAGAAGGAAATCAAAGTATTTCCACATGACTGATGGCTACGAAGGAAGACCATGAAAGATTTTATAGAAGAGATAATGTTTCTTAGGGTTTTCGGGAAAGAGGAGATGTTTTCCATTTAGACCAGAGGCTGGGAGGACATTCTGAGCAGAGGGAAGAGGTTGGACAAGAGTGGTACGAGTAATTCGTTATTATTTTCAAATAACGTTATGTTACCTTGTGCATGGTGCAAGAATTTTAAAATAACAAAATATTCCTAATTCCTCCCTCCCATCCCTTGTATCATTGATGTCATTTATCTCACTAATACAAAAGCTATAATCATTAAATACAACGTTATTAGTATGAACAAATTGTTATCTGTTACATCACGTGAGACTAAGAAAAATAAAAGTTTTTCTTATCTTCAATTATTCCTATTTTTTTAAAAAAAAGAATAATAAGAAAAAGAATAAAGAAGAGGAAGAAGGAGAAAGAGGAAGAGAGAGAGAGAATGGGGGTATTGCTTTGTTGCCCAGGCTAGAATGCAGTCTAAATATGGGTATGCCTGTAATTGTCCTTAATAATGGAGACATGAAAAAAAATGAGGGAAGAGAATAACAAACAAGGAGCCAACCAACATTTCATTTAAACTTCTAAGTTGATATGATGTGGTACTGATAAGAGTGTATATTTTGTGTAAAGTGGAGAGTTCTATAAATGTTAATTACGTTTACTTGTTCTAGATCTGAGTTCAAGTCCTGGATATCGTTGTTAATTTTCTGTCTCATTGATCTGTCTAATATTAATGTTGAAGTCTCCCACTATTATTGTGTGGGAGTCTAAGTCTCTTTATAAGTCTTGTATGTCTGAGTATTCCTGTATTGGGTGTGTATATATTTAGGATCTTTAGCTCTTCTTGTTGTTGCGTTGATTCTTTTATCATTATATAATGTCCTTCTTTGCTTCTTTTGATCTTTGTTGATTTAAAGACTATTTTATCAGAGGCAAAAATTGTAACTTCTGCTTTTTATTTATTTATTTTTGCTCTCTGTTTGGTTGGTAAATCTATCTCCATCCCTTGTTTTGAGTCTTTGTGTATCCTTGAATGTGAGATGGGTCTGGATGCAGCATACCGATGGGTTTTAGTTTTTTGTCCAAATTGGCTGTCTGTCTTTGAATTGGGGAATTTAGTCAATTTAAATTTAGAATTAATAATGATATATGTGAGTTTAATACTGCCATTTAATATTAGCTGGCTATTTTGCCCATTAGTTGATGTAAATTCTTCATTATATTGATGTTCTTTACTTTTTGGTATTTTTTAGAAAGGCTGATACTGTTTGTTCCTTTCTATTTGTAGTGGTTCTTTCAGAAGCTCTTGTAAAGCAGGCCTGGTGGTGATGAATTCTCTGAGTGCTTGCTTGTTCACAAAAAAACTTTACTTTTCCTTCACTTATGAAGCTTAGTTTGGCTGGATGTGAAATTCTTGGTTGAAAGTTCTTTTCTTTAAGGATGTTGAATATTGGTCCCCACTCTCTTCTGGCTTGTAGGGTTTCTGCTGAGAGATCTCCTGTAAGTCTGATAGGCTTCCCTTTGTGGGTAACCTGACCTTTCTCTCTGGCTGCCCTTAGTATTTTCTCCTTCATTTCAACCCTGGTGAATCTGACGATTATGTGCCTTGGAGTTGCTCTTCTTGAGGAATATCTTTGTGGTGTTCTCTGTATTACCTGGAGTTGAATATTATCCTGCCTTACTAAGTTGGGAAAATTTTCCTGAATAATATCCTGAAGCATATTTTCCAGCTTGGATTCATTCTCTTTGTCACATTCAGGTACACCTATCAAGCGTAGATTAGGTCTTTTCACATAGTCCCATATTTCTTGGAGACCTTGCTCATTCCTTTTTATCCTTTTTTCTCTAATCTTGTCTTCTAGTTTAATTTCATTGAGTTGGTCTTCGACCTCTGATATCCTTTCTTCTGCTTGATCAATTCGGCTGTCAAAACTTGTGCATACTTCACGTAGTTCTCGTATTGTGTTTTTCAGCTCCATCAATTCACTTATTTTCCTCTCTAAATTTTGTGTTCTTGTTGACATTTCGTCAAACCTTTTTTCAAAGTTCTTAGTTTCTTTAGATTGTGTTAGAACAAGTTCTTTTAATTCACAGAAGTTTCTTATTATCCACCTTTTGAAGCCTGCTTCTGTAATTGGAACACACTCGTTCTCCATCAGGCCTTGATCCGTTGCTGATGAGGAACTGTGATCCCTTGCTGAGGAAGAGGCATTCTGATCTTGGGTATTCTCAGCCTTTTTTGACTGTTTCCTTCCCTTCGTTGTAGATTTATCCATCTGTGGTCTTTATAATTATCGTCTTTGTAATTGGGTTTCTGAGTGGACGTCCAACTTATTGATTCTCAGCACCAAAATCTGAGCAACCCACTGCACTGACTAAATCAGCGGCGTTAAGATTGATGGTGCTTTTCTGACTCTGCACCAAGAACCGACGCTCTGAGGCACTGGCAAAACTGCCTCGCCGGTCACAAGAGTCGCGCTGGCGACCTGTGGGGCTCCTCCGCTGGGAATCTCCTGGTGCGTGAGTAACAAGAATTCATGTGAAGGTGTGGCGTCCTCTCGTTCTTTGCATTTTCACTGGGAGCTACAATCCCGAGCTGCTAGTGATCAGCCATCTTGGATCTCTCTCCCCAACTTCTTTATCTTACAATTTAAATTTTTTTTGCTGGAGAAATTAATATTATTTCACTTACAAGTATGAGAAAACCTAGCTTTTAATAGCCTACAAATGAAATTTACAGGCTCACATATCTTCAAGAATAATTCCAGCTTTAGAAACAGCTTAATTTAGAATATCAGAAAATGCTGTAAGATTTCCTATTTTGATTTGTCTGTTTTCACCTGAATTTTTTAGCTCATCTTCTTCCACATTTTCCTTATTACTGGGCTAGCTCCTTACATGGTGGTGAGATGGCTGATGAAACTCTAGTTTTCACATCTCAACACTTTGAAATCCAGTGGAAGAAACTCTCTTAGTCATACAATCCATCAAACATCACCTTTTACCTTGCAAGCTCTTATCACCTATGGGACAAGAGAAGCGGCTTTTTGTCTTCCATTCATTTTTATGTCTTCTGATTTTATAATACTGCCCGGCACCTATCAATCGCTCAGTAATTCTTAAATGAATGAATGAATTGTATCCAAACAGGGTGGTTAAGAATAGAGATAATTGACTTCCCAAAGAAAATTTTGCTGTATTTTTGGAACTAGTGGAAATAAATGCAGAATCCAGATCAGCAAATACTAGACACCCAGTCTAATATGTCCAATTTGGAGGTTGTAAAATCTGCCTTTCCTGGGTTATATTTGAAATTAACTATGTTTCTAAAACTTAATTTTACTATTGCTATAGTGGTCACTGGCAGTATTTCCTGGGAAAAAAAAAGATTCAATTTTTATAAGAAAACATTAAATGCTAAATTTTCAATCTATTAAACAAAACATGGGAATATTTTATGCCAAAATACTAAAAAATGAAGTTTATTTTACTTTATTTCATTTTCCTAGGATTATACTTTCATATGCCTGATATAAAAAATTTTGTATCAATGTATTATCTAACCAACATATGGTTGAAGTTCTTAATTTACATCAGGATTTAGCTGATCTTTGTATTCATTCCTAAAATGATTCTGTGAATCTCACTCATAAAATATTTTTGAACTATTAATGGCTCTATCAAGGTGCCATGGTTACATGGAGCTTCAGAGATCAATTCAAGTACAGAGTTCATGAATCTGTCCCCACTACCAAAGCAAAAGACCTTATTTACTCTGTTATATTAAGTAAGTGAGCACTTTACTACAAACATCTGATGCTTAAATTTGCTTTAGAGCCTACCACAGTGAAACAGGAGTAGAGTTATACTGACATTTTTGAAATAAGTAAATAAGACGTTGAACCTCATCAAGGAAATTTTATTTTCTTTTAAGTTTCTCTTGTGTAATGATTACAGATACTAAAAATTTGTAAACATATTCACTCTCCACTTAGAATAAATTGTACCATATATGCTTGTAATTTCAAGAAAAAAAAAGTCTGCATAAACATTTGTGAGATGTGTCTGGTTGGTTACTTTAAGAACATAAGGAAACTCTTGGAATATTTATCATCACATAGAAAATAATTGATGCTCAAGCTATATTCCCCTATCTAGAAATAATATTTGTCACATAGTAATATTTTTATTACATTATTAAATTAGTAATAAAAATATTACTATGTGACAAATATTATTTCTAGATAGGGGAATATAGCTTGTTTGAACTTAAAGAGAAAATTATCAGTGCAATCTACTGGCCCAAAATATTTCATCCCTTTTACCAAAGCGAGACTCTTTTGCTGTTCCACCTGAGGGAATAGACATCTGTCAGTAAAGGTTTTGATTGCCATCAACATGACATCTACTCAGTCTGAAAATCAGGACTATAATGATATTTTAACAATCTCTATTTCTCATGTTAATAATAAAAATATTACCACTATAATATTTTATTATGTTTATCATTGCTATTGCCTATATTCTGTTTTGAGGAAAAAAACCTTTACCCATCTGTGAAGTGGTTCATATTTGTCATGGTCAAATATTTAATTTAGCAACCTCCAATATGTCTTTGTCTGCTTGTGCTGCTGTAATAAAATATTAATGCCATAGACTGGGAATTAATGACTGGGTAAATAACTGACATGTATTTCCCACAGTTCTGGAGGCTTGGAGGTCCAAGATCAAGGTGCTTGCAAATTTGGGTTCTAGTGAAGTTCCTTCTAACTTTCAGACAGCCATTTTTTTACTGTCTGCTTGTGGGTATGGCCTTTCTTTGGTACATGTAGATAGAGAGAGGGAGCTCAGATTTCTTCTTCTTTTTATAATGGCATTGATCTAATTATAAGGGCTCCACTCTCCCAATCTAATCCTATTTGCCTTCTGAAGGCCTCACTTCCAAATCACACTGGGGATGAGGACTTCCACATATAAAATTTTGGGGAATGAAACATGTAGTCCATAGCAGGTATTAAGAAATTAGCAGACTTCAATCATGAAGAAAGATAATGTTGAAAAAAGGAAACAACGAAGAACAAAAGGAAGGAAGGTTAGAGGGAGGGAAGGAAGGAGGGAGGGAAGCAAGGAATGAAGAAAGGGAAGAAAAATGGAAAGAAAGAGGCCAAAGAAAGGAGATATGAGAGAAGTCGAGAGGTGGGGAAAGATAGAAGCAGATAAAGAAAAAGGAGGCTGGGCACAGTTGCTCACACCTGTAATCCCAGCACTTTGGGAGGCCAAGGCAGGCAGATCACAAGGTCAGGAGTTTCAGACCAGCCTGGCCAACATAATGAAATCCATGTCCTCTAAAAAAAACAAAATTAGCCAGGTGTAGTCCAGGTACTGGGATGGTTGAGGCAGAAGAATAGCTTGAACCAGGGAGATGGAGGTTGCAGTGAGCCAAGATTGAGCCACTACACTCCAGCCTGGGCAACAAAGCAAGACTCCATCTAAAAAAAAAAAAAAAAAAAAAGTGAAGGAAGTGAAAAAGAGAAAGAAACAGTGGACTGTTAAACTATATATTGTACTAGGGGAGTAAGAGTACAAACCCTTCACAATTATTATTTTGAAAATTTCATCTTTTTTTATAACTAAAGAATGTCTCATAGTGTCATTTCCTGAGTATTAAATGATGGATTAAACAGGTCTTGCATGAAATAAAATTATGTTTTGTTTCTATTTGTTGTCTTATTATTGGAATTACTTCTGACTATGGTTCTGTATCCCTACCTTTGGTAAGCTTGATGCTGGTTTTGAAATTGAGCCATCACCTGCCTACCTGCAAGCGGTATCTCTTTTCCTGTCTGTTGAAAATGCTGATCACAAAATGGTTAGCAAACCACTAAATGAATATAAGCTCATAAATGCAGCTTATATTAATGGATATAATACAGTTTAAAAGTAAAGGTTCAAGGTTTTCAGACAAATCTCATTCTTGAGCACAGAGTATTACTTTTCAGGGAAAACATTTGTAATATAATTCAGTATGCAACAAATCCATTTCGGTTTTGGAATAAAGAAGTTTTTTTTTTACATTGTACTCTAACCAGATTATTTTTCTCCTCTAAGTCTGCAGAAATCTACAGTATCCTTCTCCATCAAACTCTTCCCTTTTCCACCATGTGGGAGAGTGTTTGTACTTAACAGAAACTGTATCATAAAGAATGTATTTCATTTTCAGTTCCTACTTGCTTGGAGTTGTGCATTACTGTTTAAAAATACAGGTAAACACGAGAACAAGAGAAAAGTATATGCTAACAACACAGTTAGGCAGAGGTAGAAAGTCTAGTGGCAAAGTGATGAAAATTATAATCGGAAAAGCCAAGAACTTGTAAAATTAGTGTTACCTTTGGTGATTTCAGAAAATCGGATAGTGTAGAATGCAAAAACATGAACTCTGTTTAGTACTATGAAAACAAGATACCCAAAGAAAGGTGCCATCTGGGCTTAGATCAGGATGAATTCAAGAAATCTATCTTTGTAATTCCTAAAGAGTGCCTGTAGACTGTATTCCATATGATGCAACTATTTATCCTTAAAGTACATATTTTTAAACTTGGTATCATTTATTTCAGAATACGGGCTTCATTTTTAAAAATTTTCTTAACTCTCGTTTACTCCTGAACCCATTCTGATTATGACATTTTCTCCTCTACTTATTTTCTTCTATATATCAGCACTTCTTCACCAAAACTATGCTCAGAATGGTCCAAAATAACATACTGTTACTAAATCCAATAAGTAATTCTAAGTCCATATTTTATTTGGTGTTGGGGACCCTCCCATGTGAGACTGAAAAGCAGGTATTCACTATACGGGAGGTTGACCCCAGAAGCGGAGCCCCTAGGCAGAGGGAAGTTGAGATACGGAAGTTGAGGACGGGAAAAAAGGAGAATGTAGCTAAAAGATAACCAGACGGACGAAACTAAATGGCCCCCTGCATTCATGAGGAACAAGTTTTTTTTTGCTACAGAAACTTGCGTATGAGCACCAAAGATATTATTATCTTCTATAGCCACCTTTTGCTTAGCTGTCAATTTATTGTATAGAATTGATGATTTAGCTACTTATTTTTTCCTTACCATGATGTCAACCAGACCCTGAAAACGATATATTCCAAGCCCTCAGAAAATAAACTTGATGATAGAGCAATGTCTCTTCATCCCTCCTGAGCCCGCTTTCTGTCTCCTTTATTTTCTGTGCACTCTCCGTTCAGGTTGGAACCCTCTTGCTGGTCAAGAGTTCCTGGCAATCTGGAGTCCTGCATCATTGAGGTTCTGTCTACTTTCTCAGGGACCAGTCTCCTATGGTTTTCCAAGTCTCTATTACTCCTTTTCAATCTCCTTTGTAATTTCTTTTACCCTTAACTAATAACATCATGGGTAAGTTGGAAGTACTCAACACTTCTTACTTCATGTGACTCACCTTCCCTAGACAATCTTATGCACCCCATAGTTTTCAGTCTTTATAGATCAACTCTGAAATCAACACCCCTGTGTCAACACACATAAATAACTCCTAGGTGATTAACAGCAATGTTTGTGTGAATGTACCACCAAAGTGGTGCATTCATGAACCAAAGTGGTTACAGTTCATGAACTTTCAGTGACACATCATCATCCAGACTCCATAGTTTACAACAGAGTTCACTCTTATATTGTGCATTTTATAGGTTTGTGCAAACGTATAATGACATATATCCACCACTATAGTATCATACCGAGTAGTTCCACTACCCTAAAAATTCTCTGTACTCAAGCTATTCATCCTTCCCTTACTTCCCTCTAACACTTGGCACTCACTGATCTTTTTTCTGTCTCCATAGTTGTGCTTTTCCAAGATTGTCATATAATTGGAATCATTCAGTATGTAGCCTTTTCAGATTGGCCTCTTTAATTTAGTGATATGCATTTACATTTCCTTTATGTGTTTTCCTGGCTTGATAGATCATTTCTTTATAGCACTGAATAATATTCCATGGTCTGCATGAACACAGTTTTTTTTAAATATATATATTTTATTGGACTTTAGGTTCTGGGGTACCTAGGCAGAACATGTGGGATTGTTGCATAGGTACATACATGGCAATGTGATTTGCTGCCTCCATCCCCCCATTACCTATATCTGATATTTCTCCCATGTTATCCCTCCCCAACCTCCCTACCCCCACTGTTCCTCCCCTAGTTCCCCCAACAGACCCCAGTATGTGATACTCTCCTTCCTGTGTCCATGTGTTCTCATTGTTCAACACCCACCTATGAGTGAGAACATGCCGTGTTTGACTTCCTGTTCTTGTGTCAGTTTGCTGAGAATGATGATTTCCAGATTCATCCATGTTCCTACAAAGGACACGAACTCATTGTTTTTTATGGCTGCATAGTATTCCATGGTGTGTATGTGCCACATTTTCCTTGTCCAATCTATCATCAGTGCGCATTAGGGTTGGTTCCAGGTCTTTCTATTATAAGCAGTGCCCAGTGAACATACATGTGCATGTGTCTTTATAATAGAATGATTTATAATCCTATGGATATAAACCAGTAATGGGATTGCTGAGTCAAATGGAATTTATATTTCTAGGTCTTTGAGGAAGTGTCACACTGTCTTCCACAATGGTTGAACTAATTTACACTCCCATCAACAGTGTAAAAGTTTTCCTGTTTCTCCACATCTTCTCCAGCATCTGTTGTCTCCAAATTTTTTAATGATCACCATTTTAACTGGTGTGAGGTGGTATCTTAATGTGATTTTCATTTGCATTTCTCTAATAACCAGTGATGATGAGCATTTTTTCATGGTTGGTGGCCTCATATATGTCTTCTTATGAAAAGTGTCTGTTCATGTCTTTTGCCCACTTTTGAATGGGTTTGTTTGTTTTTTTCTTGTAAATCTCTTTTGCAGATTCTGGATATTAGCCCTTTGTCAGATGGGTAGATCACAAAATTTTTTTCTCATTCTACTGGTTGCCAGTTCACTCTAATGATTGTTTCTTTTGCTGTACAGAAGCTCTAGATTTTAATTAGATCCAATTTGTCTATTTTGGCTTTTGTCACCAATGTTTTTGGTGTTCTATTCATGAAATGCTTGCCTATGCCTATGTCCTGAATGGTTTTGCCTAGGTTTTCTTCTAGGGTTTTTATGGTGTTAGGTCTTATGTTTAAGTCTTTAATCCATCTGGAGTTAATTTTGGTGTAAGGTGTCAGGAAGGGATCCAGTTTCTGCTTTCTCCACACTGCTAGCCAGTTTTCCCAACACCATTTATTAAACAGGGAATCCTTTCCCTGTTGCTTATTTTTGTGAGGGTTGTCAAAGATCAGATGGTTGTAGATGTGTGGTGTTGCCTCTGAGGCCTCTGTTCTATTCCATTGGTCTATATCTTTGTTTTGTTACCAGTACCATGCTGTTTTGATTACTGTAGCCTTGTAGTATAGTTTGAGGTCAGGTAGCATGATGCTTCCAGCTTTGTTCTTTTTGCTTAGGATTGCCTTGGCTATGCAGGCTCTCTTTTGGTTTCACATGAAGTTTAAGGTGGTTTTTTCCAGTTTTGTGAAGAGGGTCATAGGTAGTTTGATGGAGATGGCTTTGAATCTATAAATTACTTTGGGCAGTGTGGCCATTTTCATAAAATTGATTCTTCCTAACCATGAACATGGAATGTTTTTCTATCTGCTTGTATCCTCTCTGATTTCCTTAAGCAGTCATTTGTAGTTCTCCTTGAAGAGGTCCTTTATGCCCTTTGTTAGTTGTATTCCTAGGTACTTTTTTCTCTTTGCAGCAATTGTGAATGACAGTTTGTTCTTGATTTGGCTCTCTTTAAGTCTTTTATTGGTGTATAGGAATGCTTGTGATTTCTGCACATTGATTTTGTACCCTGAGACTTTGCTGAAGTTGCTTATCAGTTTCACGAGATTTTGGGCTGACATGATGGAGTCTTCTAAATATAATCATGTTATCTGCAAATAGAGATCATTTTACTTCCTCCTATCCTAATTGAATACCCTTTATTTCTTTTTCCTGCCTGATTTCTCTGGCTAGAACTTCCAGTACTATATTGAATAGGAGGGGTGAGAGAGGGCATCCTTGTCTAGTGCCAGATTTTCAAAGGGAATGCTTCCAGTTTTTGCCCATTCAGTATGATATTGGCTGTGGGTTTTTTTGTAAATAGCTTTTATTATTTTTAGATATGTTCCATCGATGCCTAGTTTATTGAGAATTTTTAGCATAAAGGGCTTTTGAATTTTGTTGAAGTTCTTTGTATCTATTGAGATAATCATGTGGTTTTTGTCTTTGGTTCTGTTTACATGGTGAATTATGTTTATAGACTTAAGTATGTTGAACTAGCCGTGCATCCCTGGGATGAAGCCTACTTGATTGTGATGGATAAGCTTTTTGATGTGCTGTTGTGATCAATTTGCCAGTATTTTATTGAAGATTTTTGCATCTATGTTCATCATGGATATTGGCCTGAAGTTTTCTCTTTTTGTCTGCCAGGTTTTGGTGTCCCATGAGCAATGAATCAAAATACCTGTTGCTGCACATCCTCACTAGCATTTGTTGTCAGTGTTATGATTTTGGCCATTCTATTAAGTATAAGGTAGTATCTCATTTTTGTTTTCATTTATGTTTCCCTGATGACATGTGATCTGGAGTATATTTTCTTATGCCTATTTGCCATTGTTACAGCTACATTAGTGAGGTATCTGTTAATGTGTTTGGGCTATATTTTAATTGAGTTGTTTTCTTAGAGTTGATTTTTAAGAATGTTTTGTATATTTAAATATTAGTCATTAATCAGATAGGTCATTTGTTAATATTTTCTATCAGATTATGGCTTGTCTTTATTATCTTGGCAGTGTCTTTCACAGTGCAGAAAATTTTAATTTTAATAAAGTCCAGTTTCTCATTTTTGGGGGTTATGGATCAATGCAAAGATGTCCAATCTTTTGGCTTCCTTGTGTCACATGGGAAGAACTGTCTTCAACCACATGTAAAATACACTGACACTAACAATAGTTGATGATTAAAAAAAACACACACACACACAAATCTCATAATATTTTAAGAAAGTTTATGAATTTGTGCTGGGTTGCATTCAAAGCTGTCTTGGGAGACATGTGGCCCATGGGCCACAGGTAGGACAAGCTTGTATTAATGCTTTCAGTGTCACATCTAAAAAGTCACTACCAAAACAAAGATCATCTAGATTTTTCTCTTATGTGATCTTCTAAGAGTTTTACAGGTTTTTTATTTATTTAGGTCTCTAATACACATTGACTTAATTTTCATGAAGGAGGAAATGTCTGTGTTTAGATTCATTTTCTTACATGTGGATGTCAAGTTGTTCCATCACAATTTGTTGAAAAATCTATCTTTTCTCCATTATATTGCCTTTGCTTCTTTGTCAAAGATCAGCTGATTATATTTATGTGGATCTATTTCTGGGCTCTATATTTTGTTCCAATTATCTATCCATTGTTTTACTAATACCATACTGTCTTGACTGCTATGACTTAATGGTAAATCTTGAAATCTGGTATTCCTCCAACTTTGTCCTAATTTTTCAATATCCTGTTGGCTATTCTGTACATCTTGCCTCTCCATACAAACTCTAGGATCATTTTGTTGCTGTATACAAAATAACTTGCTGATTTTGTGGTTTTAATTTTAAATCCCCCTTGTTCATTTCTGATATATCAAAAAACAATTGACTTTAGTGTATTAACTTTGCACCCTGTAACCTTGCTATAACTACTCATTCATATTTCCTCTGTTGAGATTTAGACTTACATATATAGCTAACTACTTACAGGATGTTTTGAATGGTATGACACAAAGACTTCAAACTTAACTAATCGAAGACATAATTATTCTCTCACCCACATATTTTTGCCCAATACATTCTTTCTCTTATTTTTTCCTGATTCAGCAAGAGAAATAACCACCCATTTATATAGTCCAGATAAGAAAATAAAGACTTGAAAATCCTGTTTGATCTCTGTACTAGACATTGTCAGTGCTCTGCTGAGATATTTAAATTAGTTTTCTGGTTTTGTTCCTTTGTGTACTTCTCCAGGATCTTTGTACTTTTGTGTCTAATGACCACACCTCAATTCTTAAACAAACTGTCCTTGAACTACTAAAGCTGTTTTGCCTGAAATTTAGAGATACCTGGGAATAATTCTTGGCCTATACTCAATGCTGGGTTATGCAGAAATACGATATTTTCACTAGATTTAGATGGCCTGTTATATGATCCCATAATATCTCAGAATTCTCTTTTGATTTAGTACTGTCACAAATATTTGGGCAATGGCTTTCTTTTCCTTTTTTTCATCCCTAAAGTCTTGCTCTGTTGCCAGGCTGCAGTGTGGAGTGCAGTGGCACAATCTAGGCTCACTGGAGCCTCCACCTCCTCCTGAGTAGCTGGGATTACAGGTGTTCACCACCATGCCCAGCTAATTTTTTTGTTTTAGTAGAGATGGGGTGTCACCATGTTGAACAGGATGGTCCTGATCTCCTGACCTCGCGATCCACTCACCTCAAACTCTCAAAGTGCTGGGATTTCAGGCATGAGCCATCACGCCCAGCTGAAATGGCTTTCTTTTTCTTTAGATTCTGACTCCATGAGATCAGGAAATGTGTGTGTGTTTTCTTTTTCATCTTTGTGGTCTCAGCAAGTGACATAATATCTGACATATAATAGGTGCTTTATAAATATTTGTTCAAATTAATAAGTTAAGAATTCCTTCAGCTCTCAGCTATTGAAGGATTTTCTGAGAGATACTTAAATTGGACAGGCACAACCAGAATAAATAATTGTATTCCTTTGTTGGCAGGATCAGATAATTCTGTATAGGTGGGGGCACATATGCACATGTACACAAATATCTATAGCCATCAGATATGCTGCATTCTATTTTATGTACACATAAACGGAAGAGTTCTAGACAGATGGTTTATAAAATACCAAATGGCACTAAGTATTGTCTTGTGTAATTTTATAAAGAATACCCTAAATTTGAAGCACTTAAAAACATGATATTACATATGTCATTTCTTCCCATGTGTCTTACTTCCACAATCTTTCCCAACGAAAACAAGAACAACTCAATTCAGATCACACTCACTTTTAATTTAGCTAAACACACAACCTTCTACCTCTAACACACCTTTCAAAAAGCATAATGTTAGGTTATAAAAAAAAAAACTATCATACATTAACTATACTAGATGTCTTTTAGAGTTTTATCATTTTGGTCATAAAAACCACAAAGAGGTAATACGGTTGCTACAGTCTTTTTTTCTAAAAGATTTAACATCTTAGAAACTTTCCTGAAAATATATTCATTGTTTTCAGCATTGCTTCTTTGATTTCATACCAAACTTATGTTTATCACATGATTGCTCACCCAATTATACAACAAAATAAAAAGCATCATCAAATAGTTTAATAGGAATATAGGAAAATGTAGTTTGGTTCATCAAATGATGCAGAAAATAATATAACAACAAAAAAATCTGATTGCAAGTAAGATATTAGTTGTACTAGAATCTGTATCCCCACACTTGCTGTAAAACAGCAAGTACCGGTTTTTGAGAATATGGATAGACTGGAAGTGCAGGGACACAGTGAAATGAAGTGTTTTTTAAAACTACAATGGCAACATAATAAAGTATTAATGGCTAAATGTTCAAGGTGACATATTCTAGGTCATGTGAAGAAAAGACTACACCTTGTTCACGCTGGTATTTATGCTTTCATCTTGAGGAATTTTGCATTCATATTAATTTCTACATGATTTTAAGTAAAACTTTGGTGCATAAGGAGAGGAAATAACCAATCTAAGATCATTGTCTCCTCTTAAAAAAAATAGAAAAATGTGTCTTCACATGTCTATGAATATGTATGTATGCATCCATGTATCTAAAATTTCTGCAAAGTTTCTGATTCTGGACTACTTTCATCTAAGAAATCCTGTCACTAAATTATTTTGTTAGTGTTTATCATTTAAACCACATAGTTATAACATGATTTTTAAAACAATCTAGACATCCCTAGCTGAATCCTTCAAACTAAATTCAACGTATTTTCTTCTGTTAGCACGGATAGTTAAATATGCTGTTTCCTGGTGAACTTGAAGCACGTGCTCTCAAAAATGGGATCAGAAATCTTTACATTTTCTCTTTTATTTATGGAGCCAAGCAGGCCAGCAAACTATCCCTCAGTCTAATTAGTTCTCTTTAAGGCAAGACAAAATGCAAAATGTGGGAAGGGAGAATACCAAGGACAGCACAGACCCTCCAAGCAGCTGGGCTGGCCCTGGCAAGCAGCAATATGCCTCCAGGAAGCACAGTAAACAAACTGACATTTTGTCCTCGGGTTATCATTATCATCTTTTTTTTGGGAAAAAAAAACACACACACAAAACACCAGCTGATTGGTCCCTCTCTACCACAATGATGCTTCGGGGCATGTCTCTCGCTGCTGGGGAGTGATTGACCACTGGGTATCATTAAAGATGGTAGGTAGAAAGGAGGTGGGGAGAGGAGAGTTTGGGGAGATGCGGGCAGAAAGACCAAAGGCAGGGTCGGAGGCAGCCACATGCTCTAGCTCCTCCTGGTGTCTTTCTCCCTCCTGGACTCTACTGACCTTTCACTCCAGAGCCAGCTGGAGCTGCGAGAGATTTAATTGAATGGATTCCTCAGATGTGTTTGGAATATGGGTGATGAAGAAGGAGGAGGAGGGAAGGAAGGCTGGATACTGTGGTGAAGAGAGAGAAGGGGGAGGGAACTTAAAATGACCTTCAAAGGCTAATTGCCTGGCTCTTCCTAGGCCCTTATTGGAGCTTGATTTGCACAGGGCTCCTGTTGTCTGGTCTAGCCAAAGCTCTCCCTGAACCCCAGCTTCAGAAATGCAGCAGCACTCCCCCGTGACCTCCGGTCCAATCAATAGCAGGCCGGCCAAAGTGGCTGCGGTTCCCCTCTGCCCCTCTTGGGCAGAGCTACATTAATAGGCTCCGCTCGTCCCAGTTTACGAAACCTCCCTCATTAATCTGAGACCAGGAAAAAACAAAACAAAAAACCGAAAAACACAGAGGGGTACAGACTGACCACGAGCACTGATGTGTCTGTTTGTGTGTCTATGTGTGTTTGTTTTGGACTTCTTCAGCGTTAGTTTAATGGCATAAAATCAAAGCCAGCAAGAGAAATCAAACGTCTCCTCTGGCACTTTCTATCTTGTTTCTGTTGTTTGTTTCTGAAATTATAAATCACACGGAGTAACCAGATTAAGAGTTTATCCACGAACACTGTCCCTCCCTCCTTCCCCCAGCTCTCTAAACCCTCTCTTTATGGGCTTTTGTGTGTGTATGCATTTGAGTTTTTCTTTTTTTTCTTTTTTTTTTTTGAACATAAGTAAAAAGGAGTCAGTGAATGTCAGCTGAGTTAAATGGGTGACAAGGGAGATGGAAAGAAGAAAATTCATCCCTTCTTGTCTTTGAGAGCAATTTAATTAGGCCTGAGCCCCCTGTGAGTGGGTAAGAAAAGGCTGGGGGTGGCTTGTCTAGGCTTCCTCTAAAGGCAAAAGCGTCCTTGGACGCTGTGTAGGTGCCTGTACATACACAAAGGGTTTTTAAAGGATCATGTAAGAAGATCAACTGATAAGCAGCTAATTTTGTGTACTTAGGGAGCAAACGAGCAAGTACACTCCCAATGGAATACCGAGGGTAATGGGATAAAATAAAAAGTAGGGAGGGAAAGATCTTAAGTGTTTTGCTATTAATGCTGATCACTAAAATTAAAGATTTATATCACGTGACAGAGTGGTTACCTATACCACATGACAGGGTGGCTAACTGTAGCTTTTGGAAAGCCTGTGTGTGTGTGTGTGTGTGTGTGTGTGTAAGTGCATGTGTATGGGGTGTGTATGTATGAAATATGAATTGATATAGTCAAATACATAAAAATATAAAGTTTTTTTTCACGAACTGCACAGTTATTTTGAAAATTTTCATCAGAAACCACTTTTAAACTAATTGGAGTCTGCAGAAATGAAACCTCATTTTTGGCTGAAATGAATTTTCTGAAATGCCATTTGATTCGGGAAATATGACTGATCTACCCAATTTCTTGATAAGAAATAAAATGAACCGTTGTCCTTCAGGATATCATAGACTTGAAATGGGGGATTTTATGGTTAATGCCATCAGATAGAAGTGTCCTGCTTTGAAAGGAGAAGTCCATCAGCCTCAGGGAAAGACTGAAGTCTGAATTCATCTTTAAATTCACTGCTGCACTTAAAGCTAGTATGGAGCAATAATAGGTATGTTTTTCCTTAAGTAATTATTACAAAATAAATGGCAATAAATAATGAGATAGTTAGTATCAAAAAGTTAATAGTTTTATACTTTCACATTTTCTATTCCACTTTTACATCCTAATGTTGGTGCCTGATATGGAAGTCAGGAGTGAACATAGAGGCTAAATTAATATATTTGGGCCACAGTATAGGATATTAAATTTTTAGAGGTATGATTAATATAGTCATTCTTATAAAATGCTAATGTCAACAGCAGATAGGGAAAACAATAAGAGAATACAATTGATAACAGCATACATGAAAACGTACACGTAGCCAGAAGCAAGGGGAAGAATATCTGGGTCACTGACCTCAGGCACAGATGAATAAAAAAGTATGTAGCCATACTTAAGAAAAAGAAAGCAATGGAACAAAGACAGTCATGCTGCATTGAGGTGAGTGTTTTAAATAGATTGCAAAAGACAGGAGAAAACCATTGCAATAAATTCATCCCATATGAAGAAAACTCCTTGTGTACAAAGCTTATATCTGCTAGCTCACAAAACTACATACCAATATCTTTACTTTTACCAATCCCACCCTGCACTCCTGAACTGGGTATTAATATCTTCTATGCATATGCTTATACGGAGAGACTGCATACCATAGACAGGCATATTTAGAGTTCGGCAACAAATGAAGATTCCCATGAAACTTAGTTAAAATGCAATAGAAAAGGGCTGTAAGAAAGAAAAGATCAAATATAAGATAAGAACAAGATATGTTTCAAAGTCGTGTACTTCAATGCAGAGGAAAAGAGTGGGAGATAAGAAGAGAAAAGCGAAGAGAGCCAGGAGGGATGGAAAACGGAAGAAGAAAGAATAAAAGCAGCAAAACGCACTCGATAGGAAGGAGAGTGAGGGTGGGGATGATGTATTTAACATGTTTTACATTACCTAACCTTTTATTTTTTAAAAATATTTTTTATGTTTTAAAAAATACTAGCCTAATTACTCCCCAGAAATGTGAGAACGTTACTCGTAAAATCATATATCAATGAGTTAACGCTAGGCAATATTTGCTTACATGTGAAAAACAACAAAATGCTTTATGTTTTATCAATAAAATTGAAATGCACATAGTTATATCAAATTTTATGCATTGACTATTTGTAAATGCTGGCATGTCACCGCTTTCTCATCACTTTCTTAGATATAAAATCTACTTTATTAAAGGAAAATTACTTTTGGAAACTCAAAACTTCCTTGAAAACAGGCAATCCAAATTCTCAAATATTTAGGAGAGTCACTTACAGTCTAATCCTATATAAGCCTAGAATAAGAGTTTTGCGGTTGGTTTGCTGATTAACATGTGGCTATTCCAGAAAATGAAAAAAAAAAAAAAAACAGGCAAAATTTCAGCTCCCTTTTCCTGGGAAATAGTTTGTATATCCTTGTATATATTTGAGACTTAACTACATATGAGATACTTTTGTAATATTTATTTCCTGGCATTTGTTTTAATGCCAAAAGCATAACTATAAAAGAATGCTAGAAAAGAATAGTACACAGATGATTCATAAGTGATTTATTATGGATACTAGATGATTTTTTGTTTTAAAATGTTTAATGTTAATAAGAATGCATTAACTTCCTGAATTTCAACTCCTTAAGATAAATCAGCTAAGTATGTGTAAAAAATAATAGGAGTGCATTTATTTGCCCAAATTTAAGCCAGCCAAAAATGAAAATTATATTTGGGACTTATACGTAAAGAAACATGCTGTACATTTTCTTTTTTTAACTCTTGGTAAATACATTTGACATGCAGTAGTCTTAGAGCATGACATACATTTGTTTTTTCCCCCATTTTGTACAGCAACCACTGAAGAAAGAGTAGTCCAGAAAGAATTACAATCTCATAGGCACTGATATAGCAGTGCTAAGAAGAGATGACATAACTCAGCTTTAGATTGCACCCTCAAGAAATCATGTTGAATTTCACAACAGGTAAGCATCTTGACAAATCCTTCTGAGTATGATGAAAGCAGCTTGCAAAAATAGCATGAGAGTACATCTTGGATAACATCTCAGATACATCAGTTTTGTTCCAGGGACCTTTACAGCATTGCACTTAACTAGAGGTACAGCGAGGTACTTCTTCAACCACATCATTGATCTACTAAGCCCAGGCAAATAATCTTTTTTATGCCAAATTTATTGTTTAAAGGTTTAAAATTATACTTTTTTACTTTGGAAATTTTGTCAACAGTATATTGATTATTTACATAGAAAACTCACTCTGACTTTCTCATATACTACACATTAGCTAACTATAGAGGCTCCTAGAGAGACAGTATTTTCAAATTTAGATATTCCATATGGTTATTCTTCTAAGTATGATTATTTAAGTGTGCTTATGTGGAGCAGAACAGAGACCATTTTATTCCACAAATACCATGATCAAATCTTCTAAACTCTGCATTGAGTTATTCATTTATTCTCTTTCATTCAACATCTATTAACCGAACCTTTTCTATATGCCTAATTGTGTGTCGTTTTTTCACTATTAGGTTACCAGCAGTGAGCATAATTCCTGACGTATAGTAGGCATACAGCAAATACATCAAATTATTGATTTAAATTATTGGTACTGTTAAGTAATAGCAGCACAAAAGTTGTACTTAAAAAACCAAAATTCCATATGTCATTTTTTGGTTTGTACAAATTTATAGAATACATGTGCAATTTTGTTACATGTATAGATTTCATAGTGGTTAGGTCAGAGCTTTTGGGTAGAAATTCCATGTGTCTTATCTGAATTCTAACAGGAAATTATCATTCAAGCAAAGACACAATTATGTGGATAATAAGTGCATAAATTTACCATACACTGGAGAAAAATGTATATTATCTTGTTCCTAACCTAAGCCTCAAGTACACAAAATTACATATAATAGTGTTTAGAAATATAGCAAAATCCCAGCTGTAACCCAGATCAAAAAATTATTTCATCATCTTCCAAAGAGTAGGGGAGGAAAATTAAGGAGTCCTGGTCAGAGAGACTCGCAGAGACTAGAAAAGAAGGTGCTAAGGACAGAAGCAGCACTGTTTGCTGAGCAAAGATCTTATAGATGCAAGAAACAACTTCAGAGAACCACTAGAAGTTATGAAATACTAACAACCGGCAATCATCAATATTTACATCCTATGTCCTTAGATTAGGCACAGTGATTAAAGAATTCAGTTGACATGGCCCCTTCCATATATGTGCTGTTCGAACCTGCTGGTGTCAGCATGTCCACACTTATCAGGGGTACTCCTCGCAAAAAATATCAGTATCTA
Organism: Saimiri boliviensis; assembly: GCF_048565385.1. Classification (NCBI taxonomy): domain Eukaryota; kingdom Metazoa; phylum Chordata; class Mammalia; order Primates; family Cebidae; genus Saimiri; species Saimiri boliviensis. Next base: position 113,304,529 of record NC_133455.1, read on the forward strand.
TCATGAAGGAACAGCCCAATGAGTCTGTAATACAGTGTTTGTTGATATTTCAACTACCATAACTCAGTCTCAACACTACTTCTGACAACTACAAATTCATGGTTAGAAATAAGGAAGTTAAAGGAAATTAAGGTAATTGAAAGGCCATATGACCCCCCAATTTTTCAACATTCTCTGAAGCTGATGAAGGCAGAAATCAGATTTAACCATGTAGACAGAAGAGGGAGAAATAGAACTTTACATTCTTTTCACTATTTTCAAATTATGGGGGCCACAATGATCATTAAAGACACTAACAGATTTAAAGTAAAAAAGAAAAGATGTGATATAATTGAAATTCATAGAAACTATATTGTTCTTACATTTTTCTCTAGGACTATGTACTACACAGTACATATACAGAAATAGTGGTTGGAAAATAATATGTAAGTGAGTGAATGTGAATAAAAATACATCTGTTTATAAAAGACATTTTTCTAAAAAAATGAGCTGCTATTGAATGCTAAATATATTATTTTCTATAACATTACATATTTCTGAGATATTTCATAATTTAAAAATTCTTATATAATTATCCCCATACCTACACTAATACTTTTTAAAATCAGGGTGAGAATATTTACTGACCACAGAACTTTTAAATTTCTCAAATTACGACTTTAGAGACTCTTCACAATTTATTGATTATATGTTAGGTTTTTAAATCATTAGAAAATGTACTGCACAAGACACTCCAAATAACTTGTGGTCGTAAGTTGCAAAAACAAGTTATTTGTTGTTATTTGCCTAAGTGTTAAACTCCCTAGATAAATCTGGCAGTGCTAATATAGTGTAAGAATGTTATAACAAATATAAATATTACAATCATTTATTCTTATTATTGTGAGTAATGTACAGGAAAAATAAACCTGAAAAAATATAATTATTAAAAGAAGTTCAAAATTATTTGTGACTTCTGCTTCTAAATATGACAGAGTAACAGACTGAATTTGTTTTCCCATCTTTAACACCTGGAAAATGAAACAAAATATATCAAAGGATAATTTTCAAACACTAAAAATAAAGCAAATGAGATCAAGAGAAGAAAAAGAAATGAGATGAGCCTTCTTACTGTGCCATTGTATCGCCTGAAAGCAATTTCCAATCTAATGGGTAGGAAAGGAGATTCCAAACAGCCCAGGATGCTTTGTGTTGTTGAGATAAAATGGAATTTGGGAAGAACAAGGTGGTGACAATTTGTAACAATAATGAAGAATATGTACTGAGAGAGAGAGTGAGAGAGAGAGAGAGAGATTGAGAGAGAGAATGGGTTCAGTTTAATCCTTCTCTGGACATTTGTTAGAAAAATCATAAATTTACCTGAAGTTGCAAAAGAAGCATACTGGGAAAAGGGGGCTGAACAGTTATTAGAGTTCACAAAAGCCTATGTATTTATTTGCTCACCAGCCAGAAAGAAGAGACCTACAATGCAAGCAGCAGGTGTAAAGATTTTTAAACGGTAGCACATAAGTAGTGAGGCTAATCTAGTCCTAGATTAAACGGTGTTCTGCATTTGTCCTAATAAACCTTAAGAGCAAGCCTCTAAAGAATGTACTAGATTTCTCATTCCACAAGCAAATCAAACACTGTTCAAAGGAATACAACAAAATCTATCACCCTGCAATAAAAAACACACATTGGTTGTTCCCATGGGGGTGGGGGCACAGAATATCCTTCATTGTCCCGGCTGAGTGGCCTAGGAGCAGTTTTCCCCTATCAAACCTGGTGCTTGACTCTGATAGACCAGATCACTGGTCTAGTTGCTTAGGACTGGAGCACACCATTCAGGGGTATAGAGAAGAGATTTGTGGCCTAATCTTCAGCAAGGAAGGAGTTCCCACTGTTAGGACACAGAAAATACTGTGACATGGCTTTGCCCGGTGGCATGGGAGCTGGGTGCCCCTCCCTTAGTGAGATCAGACTGGGGAGGATGTGGCTTGATAATTTCTCCCCCAGGGAATCCCGTGGTCCAGAATGTCTGAAATGGCTTAGTGATCTGTGTGCAGATAGTTTGGAACAAGCCTAGCTGGTTGGGCCTGTTGCTGAACATCACTCGTCATCAGAGAAACACAAAATCACAATGAGATATCATCTCATGCCTGTTAGAATGGCTATTATAAAAATAATAACTATTATTATTGACTCGTTTGTAGAAAATTTGAGATCCTGAACACTGTTGATGGCTATCTTACATATCTTGGCTATTGTAAATGATACTACAGTGAACGTAGGAGTGCAGATATCTTTTTAAGATGGTGATTTCAATTGTTTTGGACATATACTCAGGAGTGGGATTACTGAATCATATAGTAGTTCCATTGTTAATTTCTGAGGAATTTTCATAGTGGTTTCCACTGTAGCTACATCTATTAAATCCTTAGAGATTTAATAATTTTTAATTAGAAATAAATTTTAGTAAAGCATGTGCAAGACTAATAAACTGAAGGATACTATGTATTTCTGATATATATTAAGGAAATCAAATAAATGGCGAGAAATTCTATGCTCACCTGTTGGAAGATCCAATTATCTTAACATGTCAATTATCTCCTATTTGATATTTAAGTTCAGTTAAATGCAATCAATTCTCAGTATTATTATTATTATTATTATTATTATTATTATTATTTGAGATGGAGTTTCGCTCTTGTTACCCAGGCTGGAGTGCCATGGCGCAATTTCGGCTCACCACAACCTCCACCTCCTGGGCTCAGGCAAGTCTCCTGCCTCAGCCTCCTAAGTAGCTGGGATTACAGGCACGTGCCACCACGCCCAGCTAGTTTTTTGTATTTTTAGTAGAGACGGGGTTTCACCATGTTGACCAGGATTGTCTCGATCTCTCGACCTCGTGATCCACCCGTCTCGGCCTCCCAAAGTGCTGGGATTACAGGCTTGAGCCACCACGCCCGGCCATTTTTTTTTTTAATTGGCAAACTGATTCTATAATTTATATGAAAATTTAGGGCACCCGGGTTATTTACAAATAATTGATCCATGAACTACAGATGAATCTCAATATGTTATGCTAATTGAAAAACCTACATATAAAAGACTTGATATCATTATTCCATTTATATAAAGTTACAGAAAGGAAAAATAATGACAAATTATATCAGTGGTTGTGAAGCACGAGGATTAAAAGGATGGGATTGATTACCCAGGAACACGAGTGAACCTTTAAGGATATAGTAATGGTGTATATTACAATTTTGTTGATTTGTCAAAATTTATTGACTAGAGCATATAAAATAGGTACATTTATAATATATTGATAGACTTCATAAAAACAATTAAAATTTTAATTAAAATTTTGTACTAGAAAACCTATTTTCTCCCTATTCAGATCCGTTCTTAAAATTAATAGTCATATCTACTCTGATACATGATTGAAGAATGTTGTGGTAGTGATTCAAGAAGGTAAATCTAACATGATGTTTTATAAAACTATGTGATCCTGTATAAATGAGCTAATAAATGAGTGAAAAAATGAATGTAGCAATGAATAAAGATTGAGAGTATGCAAACTGAGTAGGAGCAATAGTGATTCTTTCACAATTAAAATGCAGTAAGTGGTCAGGCACTCTGGCTCACACCTGTAATCCCAGCACTTCAGGAGGCCAAGGCAAGCAGATCACTTGAGGTCAGGAGTTCAAGACAGGCCTGACCAACATGGTAAAACCCAATTTCTACTAAAAATACAAAAATTAGCTGTGCATGGTGGCTCACACCTGTAGTCCCAGCTACTCAATAAGCTGAAGCATGAGAATGGCTTGATTCCAGGAGGCAGAGATTGCAGTAAGCAGACTGTGGCACTGCACTCCAGCCTGGGTGATAGAGCAAGACTTTGTCTCAAAAAAATAAAAATAAAAAAAAATAAAAGACAGTAAGTATTTATAGCTTTGAAGTGGTCATAAACTGGAGTTACATAAACTACAAATTTGTGAATACGCATGTAATTGTGTGAGTGAGAGTGCTAAAGAGAGGTTTTTGGTGAAAAACAATGTTATTGACGGAACCAACACATTCAAGCAAGTTTCCTGAGTCTGTTTCACTTATGGCCAAAACTTCTAGTATTGTAATATTACAGAGGGCTAATATTTCATATGGAGACAGATAGCTTCCCAAGATACCAATGCAGCTATGCTTGTATGAAAATGCTAATAACAAAATACCTTTCATAAATATAAGATGCCCCAAACATAGACACTGTTGTCAAAGTTTTCACATGGCAAGCAAAACCAGAAATGCCTGATACTATAATGGAAAGTAATATAATCATTTTACAGGGAGACCACTTAGATATGGTTCCTTCGAATACCACCACCATTTCCACCTATTCCTTTTACAGATTATACAATGAAAATTTATAAGTGTGCATTAACTTACTTAAACTCACAGACTGACAGAGCCTAAAAAGGAAGCCAAAGCTCCGAATTTTTACCAGTGTTTCTTTCATAATGCCTCACATTTATCCTTGCCTCATACCCTTAGAGTATGTTTTTCAATTGGGAATAGTCAATGCTAAGGTTATAGGAAACATCTCTAAGTGCCTCTTGGGAAATCACAAACTTACTCCTCACATTTAGAGCAGTCCCTGGGGGCAGGTTTGTAGTTTTCTGTCAAATGCAACAAGTCTTTCACCAGTCAAATTATACCTATCTCACACATTTTCAAAGCTGAAAAATCATGGATCCCAGCAATGAATGACAACAAGAATGGATTGTAAAACACGCTCATGACCAGTGTTGAAACTAGATTTTGAAAGGATAAAATGCCAGAATTGCAATGCATGGATACCAGATGTATAGAATTTCAGCACATGTTAAAAGAGATACAATTTATCTGGGTAAAATCATTTTTAATGCATTTACAGAAGTAACCATATTGTTATCTAAATATCATTGACAACTTTGGTTACATGCAAACGTGATATAATGTACTCTTATGAAAGAACAAATTCAGACCATATGATCAATTTCATCACTTTATAAAATATTTCCTGTAGCCATATAGTACAATGAAAGATGTTTTGCAAACAGTATAGTTTATTTGCCCTTTAAAAAAAATTCTTCATTTATCCACTTTCTGTAAAAGAGTTTAAATGCAAAGTAAGATATGCTTAATAAATAGTTTATTTATTCAAAATGTTTTAGTGATAATTTCTAAGGTGTTGAGAGGAGACCATATGAAGTAAATTTTCTTGAATAGAACATTTTGTTTTTGTTATCCAGGTGACTTTGATAAATGATTTTGGGTGGGATGTGAAGAAAGCAATGTGTTCAAATCAGTGGACACTAAATATTTTTAAATGTGATACATTGCATATAATCTTTATAAAATTTCTAAAAGGTCATATTCTTATACAATTTACATATGAAGAAACAGACTTGGAAGAAAAATTACTAAGATAATCAAAGAATATACAAAAGCTGGAATTCTGAATGAAGCCTCTCCTAGTTCTGACATGACAATGCCCTACAGAGGTATCAGAGAAGATCTATTTGGACAAGTTTCTTTGGTGCAAAGAGTTCCCATGATGGTTAATTTTGTGTGCTGATTAGGCTAGGCCACAATATCCAGATATTTGGTCACACATTAGTCTTGATGTTGTTACAATTGTATTTCTTTTTTAGATAACATTAACATTTAAATCAGGAGTTTTGAATAAGACATATTACCCTCCCTCTACAATGTCAGTGGGCTTCATCCAATAAGTTGAAGGCCTTGAGAAAAAATGACTCACCCGAAAAAGAGGAAATTTTTCCCTGCAGTCTGTCTTTGGAATTGAGCTGCCACATTAACGCTTCCCTTGGTCTTGTCTGTTGGCCTCCCCTGCAGAACTTGGACTTGTTAACCTCCAGAATTGCATGAGTCAATTTCTTTATTTTCTTAAAATAAATTAGGTATATAGTGGATAGATAGGGAGATATAGGTCTCCTATTGCTTCTCCTTATCTGAAGAACTCAGATGAATACAGTTCCTCATATTTTATGGAAGCCAACTGAATACTTTTTCCAATCACTCTATTGTTAATGTCTGGTGTGTCCAGTTCTAACACAAATTGTGCATATTTGGGCTTTTGATTTTTTTTTTAATTTTCCCTTTCTGACAGCAACCAGATTTCATTTTAGAAAATTTATCCTATGCCATTGGAGACAGTACTGGTAGGAGAGTACATTCAAATGCCATGTTTTTCTGCTGTAAAAATCCTCTGAGGTTCTAATAAAGTCTTTCTTTCAGACTATTAGTCATATGGCTGAGGAGTAGGTCTGTGACCTAATTTTAGCCAAATAAACTACTCTTAGTACTTGAGTACTGAGCTAACTCACATATGAAAGTAAGAAATAATTGGAGAACATTTATTTTCACAATAGCGGCATGAGAGTTTTGGTGTTCTAGTTTTTTCCTGTCCTAACTCTATATCTAGTCATCTAGTCTTTTATCAATTCAGTGAGATACAAAATTACTTTGTGATGAATCCTTAATTAAACTATTTTATTGTGGAATTTAAATTCACTAGGGAATGAAGATGGATTGGTTTTATTATTTAACAATAACTGCCACACCAAATAAATTATTCTTAATCCTGTCTCCCACTGGGTAAAAGGTCCATTAATACTCTCTTAATCATATTCTATAACTTTAAAAAATGCTTAATTTCTTAAAACAAACTTAAATTTCAGGCCTACCCCCATGAACCCAGACACCAAGTTTACCTCAGTATTAGACTGATCTTTGCAGAACTCAGGCTCATAGCCAACAGCAGCAGAAAGACAATCATGTGCACCTAGACTTTAAGCTGGTCTCCACAAACACAGCTTCAGGTTGGCCCTTATGGACTCAGTCGACAGTCTCCTACCTTTAGGACCTAATGAAACCAGGCCAGATTATATAGGAGCAGGATTCATACCATTCAAGGAGACTCAAGCTCAAGGATTGCCCTGGGGGAGCCATGTTCCAGGCCTGACTCCACATTTCCAGGCATCCGATTGGTGCCTATGGATCTAGGTGCCAGTCCTGCCCACCCACTGATCCAGACACCAGGACAGCCTGTTTTCATATTACAGCAGCAACTTTGCCTGCAGACCTCACCACGTGGCCCACTAAGATTCTATGACAGGTTGAGTGTTGAAGAGCTTTCTCTGATAAAGCCTGTCTGTAAAGACTAGGATAGGTAGCCTCTTCTTCAAAAGTTGAGACCAATGCAAATCCACAAGAATCATGAATAATAAGGGATGCATGACATTACCAAAGGACCAATATTGTGCAACAGAGATAGACCTTAAAGAAATGGCAATCTATGAACCACCAGATAAAGAATTCAAAATAGTCATCTAAAAGAAACCCAGTGAGCTATAAGAAATGCAGACAAATAAAAAGAGCAAAAAGAAAAAAAAAGGTATTAATAAAAAGGAAAGTTTAACAAAGATCAAAGCCATAAAATTTAATAAAACAGAAATTCTGGAACTGAAGAATATGAGAACTGAACCAAAAAATTTCACTGAGAGCTTGAACAGCAGACTTGATCAGGCAGAAGAAAAAATGAGTGAATTCAGAGACAGAACATTTGAAATTGCACAGTTAAAGGAACAAAAACTAAAAAGAAAAGAAAAAGGAGTGAAGGAAGCTTACAGGACTTATAAGGCATCATCAGAGAAATGAGTATATGCATTATGGAAGTTACATAAAGGATTAGAGAAAGAAAGAGACTGAACACTTATTTAAATAAATAATTACAAAACACTCTTCAAATATGAAGATAAACATTAAAATGCATAAAGCCCCTAAACCCTAAATAAAATAGGTATAAAGAGATCTTCAACAAGACACTTTATAATTAATTCCTCAGAAAGCAAATGCAATGAGAGAATTTTGAAAACAGCCAGAAAGAAGCAGCTCATCACAATACAAGTTTACATTTGTAAGACAACCAGTAGATTTCTCAACAGACCATGCAGGTCAGAGATAGTAATACAATATATTTAACACACTGAAGGAAAATAATGCAAGCTAAGAACACTGTAAATAGTAAGACTGTCTTTCAGAAAAGAAAAGATGAGGACTTTTTTAGCCAAAAAAAAAAAAACTAAAAAGGTTTTTCATCAGTAGAACTGCTTTATAAAAATGCTGAAAGTATAAAACTCACTGTAAAAGTCAGAATATAGTCAAATTCAGAACACTCAAGTACTGTATTGATAGTGCATAATTACTTTTAGCTCTAATAAAAAAGGGAGAAAAAGTATCAAATATAACAAGCTACAATAATTTGTTAATTGATATATGCTATATAAAATGTAAAATATGTAAATTGTGATGCCAGTAACATAAAATATGGGAAGAGAAGAGTGTATAGAGTTTTTGTATGCAAAACTAAAATAATATCAAAATTAAATTGCTATCAGCTTAAAATAGACTGCTATAAATATAAAATGTTTTATGTAAGTCTCATAGTAATCTCAGTGAAAGAACCTGTAGCAGGTGCATAAAATATAGAAGGGAATCAAAGCTTACTACTACAAAAAAATCATTAAATTACAAAAACAGACAGTAAAAGATAAGGAATGAAACAAAAGAATAACACAAAATTAATTGACCATAAATATGTGGGTTTATTTCTGGTCTTTCTAGCCAAATACATAGTTTAACATGTCTGCTTTTATATATGTACCATGCTGTTTTGATTACCATAGCTTTGTAAATTTTGAAATAGTGTAATGTGATGTCTCCAGCCTTTTTTTCTCTAGATTCCTTTGGCTATTTGAAATTTTTGTGTTGTTCTATACAAATTTAAATTTTTTTTTCTATTTCAATGAAGAAAATTCCATTGGAATCATGATAGGGATTACATTGAATATGTAGATTACTTGGGATAGTACCAACACGTTTATAACATCAGTTTCTATGCACTAACAGCAAACTATCCACAAAAGAACCAACGTCATTTACAATAGCATCAAAAAATGAAATATTTTAAAAAGAATGTGAATGATACTAGAAACTATAAAACAGTGATAAAAAGAAATTAAAGATTATTCAAATAAATGGAAAGATAGTCTATGTTCATGAGTCAGAAGATTTATATCTTCTAATTGTAAAAAAAACAAACAACAACAACAACAAAAAAAAAAAAAAAACAGGTACATTGATAGGAAACAAGGGAACTGAAGAGTTCCAGAGAGTTCAGAAAAATCAAATATTACCACAAACAAAGTGGAAGATCAATATGAGTAAGGAAGATTTAATATTATTCTGTTTTTCCTGAACATCAAAATGCAATATTGGCTGAGAATGCCCATGATTATAATTCAAAACTGTACAGTTCAAAATCCCTTAGAGAAGTACACCTTTAAAGGTGTTAGTAACAACTTCATTGACTGGAAGAAGGGAGTGAGGCCGGGTATTATAAATGGAAATTGATTTTGTTCTGCAACAGTATTTAAAGCAGGAGGTCCCCAACCCCCAGGCTGTGGGCCAACACTGAGGAACCTGTTACAAACTGGGTCACTAGAGGGAGGTGAGCTGCCGGCGCGCGAGCATCACCACCTAAGCTCCACCTCTTGTCAGATCAGTGGCAGCACTGAATTCTTTTAAGTGTGAACGGTCCTGTGAACTGCACATGTGAGGGATCCAGGTTCCACATTCCTTATTAGACTCTAATGCCTGATAATCTTGAGGTGGAACAGTTTCAACATGAAACCTTCTATCACCAGCACCACCTTCCCACCCCACCCTGTCCTTGGAAAAATTGTCTCCCACAAAACTGGTCCCTCCAAGCCAAAAAGCTTGGAGACTGCTCACTTCGGCCACTTAACTTACGTGTTTGGCCTGATGTAAATTAAGAAGAAATGTGGTCTGAGAAAAAAAAAAATGAACAAGGTTTTAGAATACTTTAAATAGACATCCTTTCATGCTATTTCTGCTTCCAACTCTGTATACAAGGCTACTCCTTTATTCTACTTCTTTATAATTCATGCCCATGAATAGGCAATCACTCTGGTTTGCATTTTGTTGTTGTTGTTATTTTATGTTTTTTTAATACTATAACCTTTCCTTTTTTATATTGCATCTATATGAATCAGTATGAATTTTCTATCTATAACTTGTTTTTATATTATAGCTATATACAGGCCTAAAGCTACTCAGATATAGTTCTATATCTGGAACCTTTAAGACAGGATTCAGTGACCACCTGGAGGTCCCTTGGAGTCTAGGCTAACACAATAAAAAGATCATAGATGTTGGCATCAATATAGTTATGCAAAGTAATGGTTTCATATTTATGTAAGCTTAGCAAGTTTACTAAACTTTACTCTCTAAAAATACACAATGAATGAAAGTATCTAATCATCAAAGTTGTCCATAAGGACTAAAATACATGGAATTGTTTAAAAATGTAAAACACTGTAAAATATAAATAAATATATGGCACGGTATGTGGTGTGGGAGTATATGTGTGTAGTGTGGATGTGCATATATATGTGTGTGTCTGTTGTGTGTGTAGAAATGAGGTAGAGACATTAATAGAAATTCCATTGGTTTTGGGGGAATTTGGGAGGGATTTGGGGTGTAGGTATGACAGTAACTTGGTCACTAGGACTAAAATTAGACTCTAAGATCCAAATGGAGAAATTAATGGAGATGACCATTTTTTCAGTTTTTTCTATTGTGACAGACAGCAATAAAATTGACAAAAGCCTACAGCAACACCATGAATACATGTTCTTGTATATCCTATGTAAATATAAACTGCTTTGATCTTTCTCCTGATGGGTACAGAAAAGAACACATATATAAGATTAAATACCACATATAATGTTTGTGAAGGCTGTGCAAAATCTTCTCTAGAAAATATGTTACATCCAGCACAATATTATCAGGGCTACAACTTACTTAAATTTATGGTATTCTATAAGTCATTTTCCATACTCTAGGCTTTTCTTGGGGTAGATGGCTAAATTAAATGAAGATACATAATGAATATCATTACTCTAGCATCATTTACATCTTTGAAGATGGCACTAATTTTATCAGTTTCCTTGAAATGCAATATTATTTTTAGTGTATGTTTTACAAAGGGGAAAAATCTCAAGAGATTTCACTTGGTCTTTTTTACTAACATAGTTTTTAGAACACATACTAAGGAACAGACATGAAGGATTTTCCAACTGCTTAATATTTTCATTATCATTTTACATTTGGAAACTAGGGATATCAGCATTTTATGGGTCTGAGGACTTGAAGGGCCCAGTGCAAGTTTAAACTGGATGTTAAATCATTTATTATCTGACCCCAATATGTGCCTCCTTTAAAAGGGACCATTATGATATTCGAGTCTCTGGTTATAGTCTCAACTCAGGCTCTATGTTCAATAGTCCTTAAAACATCTGATAATTTAATTTTCCCCGGGTTATGGCTATAGATCCCTGTGAGGATGCACTGATAAGAATCAATACTATATACATGTTTTTCTAGTATTGTTTTCCTTAAGTTTTTTTTTTTTCTAAAGAAGATATAATTTCTCCTTTAGGTAATAGGTTGTGTGTCTGAGAACTTGCTAGATCCAGAAAGCATGTGGTTGTGACACCCATGTTAGCTGTTGGAATATCTTACCTAAAAACTCTTAGTACTCTTATCCCTCTCCAAGTCAAGATGCCTAGCAGGCATTCAAACCTTGCTACTCATTACGGTAATTATGCCCATCTTGCTTCTGATGTTTAAGTGCTTCCTTGTTATTCCATAATCCTATCATGCCCTGTTATTATTAGGAAGGCAAGTCCTATACTATCATCTTTTTTGTTTAACCCATAGAGGATGTGCATTATGAAATTTCTCAACAATGCTGGTCTGCTCCTCAACAGCATACTCCTTATTGGCCACAAAATGTACTATGGGCTCTGTTGGCTTCTGTACCTCTGGAAACACAGTCAATTGAGAGCTTCCTTTCATGTCTTTAGTAGACCCATTGGACCATGTCCACTTCTCTGAGTCTTTTGATCCTTTTTCACAGTCTTACATGACATTTTTGGCATTTCTACTTTATTTAATATCCTTTTTCCCAAAAATCATCTCAAAATTTATATTGGAACCAACTCTTCTAGAAGTGGCCCAAAAAAGATTACCCCTATATCAACAACATTTTTCTTATCCAACTCCAGGGCCGATATTCCATCCTCCTGAATCTGGTACCCTTAGGATGCACAGCCAAGAATACTTCTCTTATATTTCACACTGTGTGTTAGCCAACTTCTATAACTCCTTAGCATACACCCCTTATATTTATTTAATAGGTCCAGCACTTCTCTATTTGAATCATGCCAATCACCTTTGTTATGGGTCTGGTGACTATAGAGAGTCAAGGGAAGATACTGAGAAGAGAAATCATCATTTCTTAAGGCACCTGACCCTACGGTGCTTCTACATAATCTTTGAAAAACGAGAATGTTTGTCTCCCAACAAGGGAAAATAGGCCACTTCTCCAAGCTTCAAGAGTTTAGGACAGGCGTCCCCAAACTTTTTACTCAGGGGGCCAGTTCACTGTCCCTCAGACCGTTGGAGAGCCGTCACATACTGTGCTCCTCTCACTGACCACGAATGAAAGAGCTGCCCCTTCCTGAAGTGCAGCAGGGGGCCGGATAAATGGCCTCAGGGGGCCGCATGCGGCCCACGGGCCACAGTTTGGGGACGCCTGGTTTAGGATATCTTGGGTTTACTTCAAGGTCCTTCAGTATTCTTTACCAAGGTCTAATTCATTTTATATTAGAAGCATAAATTTGTCATTGTAGACATGCTGAGGCTCATAATTCTACTTTTTATTCCTATCTTACAAAAAAAAATCCTGGAGTCAAACTTTTATTCTTTCTACTGTCCAACTATAGTAGATAAATGTCACTTTAAATTCTGCCAAGTACACTGACTGACATATTACTTTAAATTGTGATTAATAACCCTAAGCCCATTATTTCCTTTCTTCAAATCATCAAATCTGCTCACTCAAAGCAACTCAATTTCATATGATTTCTAATCACCTATATACCTATTAACACCACAAAGATTGCACAAGTCAGTATATCTCCTGTTTTCTTTCGCCCAAGTTTACCACAGTTGAAATCATTTACAATTGTATTAATACACCTCTACATTCCACCAGTAATGGGGTCATAACTCTCAGTTGGGTGTTCCAATTCCAGAATTTCATTTTTAGAGTCTACTTATTAGGATTACTTCTCATATCAAATATCTAAGGCTGGATTCTCTAGAAGAATCTGATGCAGAGTAAATACTCAGTGTTAATTGAAATAAAAAATTACATATGCCAACTTCTATTAATTATACATAATTATCATTATAACCATGATATTATCAGAGTTACTTGGGGAGATTTTTTTCAAAATGTATATAGCCACAAATTATCAGCATTTATTTGAGGACGTTCCTGGAGAACACAAGCGTATTTTGAAAATGAGTCCCAGTTTTTACTAATATCAAACAACGTACACACACACACACACACACACACACACACACCCTAACTGTGAATCGTTATGGTAAGATGTCCTTTAGAATTTGACCTTGCTCACTATATTTTAATTTTTATCTCATTCTACTCCCACATGGGATTTTACATTCATTCATTAGCATATATTTCTCTAAATACATAAAGTTGTTTTATATTTCCATTCATTTAAAATAGTCTTCATTTCTCCCTCAATCAGTTTCATACACCAATGCATGTACAGCCACGCTCTGTTCTCTCTCACACGTGCACATACAAATATTCACACACCCTCACACACATATTTCTGATATTTTGGGGCCTTTTTTAATATGCCTGCCTTTGTTATATTCTAATTCCATCCCACTATTATTGTGAGGCTGTCATTTATACATCTGTGTATAATTTACTACTTTATTCATAGGGCTCCTACAGTTAAATTCACATTCAACTGACTATTGTATTTAAATGTTTATTATTCTAAACTATGAAATTAACAAAAGGAAAGTTTGAGTCTTATTTTTTGAGACAGATGTCATTAAGTACAGAATTTGAGGTTGGTAGCTATTTTCTTTTAGCACCTTGAAAATAAACATTCCATAGTCATCTGCATTCATTGTTTCTATTGAGAAGTCTGATGTCCATCTTATTACTGACCTTTTGGAAGCAATCTTCTCCTTCCCACATTTCTGGAGCTCTTGTAAATTTTGTTTTATTTATCTTTGATTTTTTAATGGTTTCAGATGATATGCTAGGTGTTGATTTCATTTAACTACTGTTGCTTAAGATTTTTAGTGTTATTGAACTTATGATGCATGTTTTTCAATGACTTTGACCTTTTAATTCACTAATTATTTATCCACCCATGTCTAATGTACTTCTAAATGTATATTCTCAATTTTGGTTTTAAGTTTTTAGTTCTAAAATTTTAGACTTTTTATATTTTTGAAACAGATTTAAGATATAATTCATAGAATTTCACCCATTAAAAACTGTAGAACTTTCTAATTTTTAGTATATTTAGAGTTGTGTAACCACCATCACAATCAACTTCAGGACATGTTCATCACCAAAAAAAGAGATCTGGAGCCCATTAGCAATCACTCTTCATTTTTCTCTACCTCATGCAGCCCTGGTAATTACTTAAACTACTTTATGCCTCTATAGATTTGCCTTTTTGGATATTTTCTGCACAGGAAATTATACAATATATAGTCTTTGATGATGGCCTTCTTCACTTCACATAATATTTTTAAGGTTTATTTATGTTGCAATATTCATGAGTACTTTGATTGTTTTTAATTGCTCCATAATTGTTCATTTTATGGATATATCTCATTTCCTTATTCATTCATCAGTTGATACAAATTTAGGTTGTTTTTATTTTTGGTTATTATGAATAATGTTTTTATGAACATTTTTGTACAAAAGTTTTTATGTGAACATAAGTCTTAATTTCCTTTGAGTATATAATTAGGCATAGAATTGCTTGGCCATATGGTAACTGGATATTTTGGAGAAACTGCCAGACTGTTTTCCAAAATGGCTGCACTATTTTACATGTACACCAGCAGCATACGAGGCTCCAATTTCTTTACGTCTTTGACAACACTTGCTATCATTTGACATTTTTATTATTGCCCTTTTAGGACATGTGAAGTGGTATCTTATTGAGATTTTGACTTTTGTTTCTCTAATAAATAATAATGTTGAACATATTTTCATGTGCTTACTATTTTTATGTTTTCTTTGGAGAAGAGTCTGTTTGGATCCTTTGTTCATTTTTCAATTGGGAATTTTGTCTTCCTAATGTGGAGTTTTAAGTGTTTAAACACACACACACACACACACACACACACACTGCATAAAATTCCTTTATCAGATATATAGTTTGCAAATATTGTCTCTCAATCAGTGAACAGTCCATTTAACTTTTGATGATATACTCTGAAGCACAAAAGTTTTATATTTTGATGAAGTCCAATTTATTTGTTTTTATATTTTGTTTCCTTAAGCTTTTGGTGTCATATCTAAGAAATCATTTACTAACATAAAGTCAACAAGATATACGCTTATGTTTTCTTCTGAGATTGTTACAGTTTGAGTTTTACATGCAGGTTATTTATTCATTTTGTGTTAATTTTTATATATTGTAAGAGGCGGAGGCTCCAAATTCTTTCTTTTTGATGAAGATATTCAGATGTACCAGAATCATTTGTTACAAAAGACTATTTTTTATCCATTAGGTTGACTCAATACCTTATTAAAAATAAATGAACAGGCAGAGGCAGAGGAAAATGGCTAAATAGAATTTTCCAGCAGTTTTCCCCACAGGAACACCAAATTGAACAACTATTCACACAAAAAAGCACCTTCGTAAGAACGCAGAATCAGGTGAGTGATCACACTACCTGAATTTAACATTATAGCAAGGAAAGGCACTAACAAGAGTAGGAAACAGTATTGAATTGCCAACACCTCCCTTCTCCCATCCTCCAGCAGCAGCTGTGTGGCACAGAGAGTGAATCTGTTTGCTTCAGGGAGGGAGAGAGCAGTTATTGTGAGACTGTGATTTGAAAATCAGTGTTGCCTCACACAGTGGAAAGCAGAATTTGGCCGGCTCCCTAAAGGGAACATTTAGACCAGCCCTAGCTACAGGGAAATCATCCATCCCAGTGTTCAGAACTTGAGTTTCAGCTAGCCCCATCACTGTGAGCTAGAGTTCCCCGGGGTTCTAAATAAATGCAAAAGGCAGTCTAGGACACAAAGACTGCAATTTTTGGGAAGGTCTTATTGCTGTACTGGGCTAAGAACCAGTGAAATTGGGGTGCATAAAAGTTAGTGAGACACACAAACCTGGGACAGCTAAAAGAGTGCTTGTGTCACTTCTCCCCCAGCCATAGGCAGTGGAGCTCACAGTTCCAGAAGAGACTCTTTCTTTGTGCTTAAGGATAGGAAAGTATAGTGTAAAAAATTGTCTTGCAATTTGGACACCAGATCAGCCGCAGTACAATATAGCAGGAGGCAGAGTCGTGAAGCCCCTATTGCAGTCCCTCATTCCTAGAAGACATTTCTAAAAACACCCTGAATCTGAAGAAAACATGCTGCCTTGAAGAGAAGCACCCAATGCTGGAAAGAGTCATCACCTGCTGATTAAAGACAGCTTGGGCCTTGAATCAGTGTCAGTGGTAGCGAGGCATTACCTGTTGTGGGCCTTGGGTGAGACCCAGTGCTGTCATGGCTGCAGGTGTAACCCAACACATTCCCAAGTGTTGTAGTCATGGGGGAAGACTCCTTTTGCTGGAGAAAAGAAGAAGAAAAGGTAAAAGGGACTTCATCTTACAGCCTGTGTATCAGCTTAGTAACAGTGAGCTAGAGTAATATGTGAGCTCTTAGAGTCCCCAGTTCCAGGACTTGGTTCCTGGATGGGATTTCTTGACTCATGCATGGCCAGAGGGGAGATCGCTGTCCTTAAGGGAGAGTCGAGGCCTGGCAATGTTAACCACAAGCTGACTGGTGAAATATTGGGCCTTTAGTTATCATTGGTGGTAGCCAGTAGCACTTGCCCTGGGCCTGATGCTGGGGAGTCCATGGGGCAAGACTCCTTCTGCTTGAGGAAAGAAGAAAGAAGAGTGTGAAGGATGTTGTCTTGTGGCTTGGGTGCCAGTTCAGCCACGGTAGAAGAGAGCACCAAGTAGATTCTTAAGATTTCTGACTCCAGGCCCTGGGTCCTGCATGACATTTCTGGACCTGTCCAGTGCTGCAGGGTTGGGGGGCCATGCACCATCCTGAATGAAAGGACACAAGTCTGGCCAGATTCACCACCTTCCAACTGAAGAGCCCTTGGGCCTTGAGTAAAATTGGTAGTAGTCAGAGAGTGGTTGCCATAGCCCTTGGCCAGGACTCACTGCTCTGTTGGTTTCAGGTCTGACCCAGCAAGTCTCCGTTGTGGTGTCCACAGGAGGACTTGTATCAATCCTCCCTCAGCTCCAGGCAACTCAGCATGGAGAGATATATTCCATTTGTTTGGGGTAAAGTAGGGGAAGAGAACAAGAGTCTCTGTCTGGTAGTCTAGAATAAATCTCTTGAATCTTACCCGAGACCACCAAGGTGGAACATCTACAAGTCTGCAGGAGTCATAGTTTTACTGGGCTTGGGGTGCCGCCTAATCCACATACAGCTACAGTGACTAAGGACAGATCACAGCACTCGATTTTCTGTGGATACTTGTAAAGCTCTTTTAAGAAAGATGAGTGCAAATCTCAGACTGTGAAGACTACAATTAATACCTAACTCTTGAATGTCCAGACATTGTTGAATATCCACAAGCATCAAGACCATCAGGAAAATATGACCTCACCAAATGAACAAATTAAGGCAACAGTGATAAATTCCAGAATAACAAAGATAAGTGACTTTTCAAACAGAGAATTCAAAAGAGATGCTTGCAGGAAGCTGTATACAATTCAAAGCAACACAGAGGAGGAATTCAGAATTCTATTAGATAAATTTAAATAATTATTAAACTGTTAATCTATTCGACAAATTGAAATAATTTTTTTAAATGTAGCACGTTATCAAGCTAAAATTTTTTATTGATTTACTGAAGAATATATCAGAGTCTCTCAACAGTGTAATTTATCAAGCAAAATAAACAATTACTGAGCTTGAAGCAGACTGTTTGAAAATACATTTACAGGAGACAAAAGAAAAACAAAGAATAAATCATACCTACAACCAGTAGAAAATAACTTCAAAATGGGCAAATCCAAGAGTTGTTGGCCCTAAAAAGAAAGTAGAGAGAGATATTGGGGCAGAAACTTTTTTAAAAGAGAAAACACAAAACTTTCCAAATCTGGAGAAACACATAACTATTCAAATATATGAAGGTTATAGAACACCAAGCAGATTTAACCCAAATAACACTACTGCAAGACATTTAATAATCAAACTCCCAAAGGTCAAAGGAAAAATAAAGATCCTAAAATCAGCAAGAGAAAACAAATAATACACAAAACAGCTTCAATATGCCTGGCAACAGACTTCTCAGTGGAAACCATATGGGCCAGGAGAGAATGGAATAAACATTTAAAGTGATAGAGAAAAACACTTTTATCTTAGAATAGTATATCCAGTAAAAATATCCTTCAAACATGAAGGAGAAATGAAGACTTTCCTAGACTTATAGAAGCTAAGGGATATCATCAATATAAGAACTTTTCTACAAAAAAAAGTTAAAGAAAGTTTTTCAATCTGGAAGAAAAAGACATCAATGGGAAATAAGAAATCACTTGAAAGTACAAAACTCACTTGTAATAGTAAGTACACAGACAAACCCAGAATATTATAACATTGTAATTGTGATTTGTAAACTACTATTTTGAGTAGAAAAACTAAAAAATGAATTTTCAAAAATAATAACTGCAACAACTTTTTAAGGCATAGTATAATAAGATATGACTATTAACAAGATGTTAAAAAGCAGGGGGAGGTGAAGATAAAGTGTAGAGTAGTGGTCGTGAATTGAAAATAATTACACATCATACATTTACAAGCCTCATGGTAACCTCAAATCAGAAAACCTACCACAGACACATAAAATACAAAAAGTAAGAAATTTAAACATACCAGGAGCAATTTTTTAAAATTTGCCCTTATAGAAAGGAAGACAGGAAGAAAGAAGGGAAGAAAGACAAGACCAAATAAGAAAATGTCAGGAATAAGTTTCTACTAATGAATAATAACATTAAATTTAAATGGACTAAACTGTAATCAAAAGACAAAGAGTGGCTGAATGGATAGAAAAACAAAATCCAATGATATGTTGCCTACATGAAACACACTTCACCTGTAAAGACACAAATAGACTGAAAATAAAAATGATGGAAAAAGTTATTCCATGCAAATCAAAACCAGAAAAAGCCAGAGTACATACATTTACATAGAAAAAACATAGATATCGAGTTAAAACCTGTAAAACGAAATATAGAAATCAGTATATAATTATAAATGAGTAAATTCAGCAAGAGGATATAGCAATTATAAATATATATGCAACCAATGCTTAAGGACCCAGATATATAAAGCAAATATTATTAGAACTAAACAGAAAAATAGATCATAATACAGTAATAGCTTGAGACTTAAAACACCCCACTTCAGCACTGGGCAGGACATCCAGATCATCACTGGTCGTTAGAGAAATGCAAATCAAAACATTGAGATACCATCTCACACCAGTTAGAATGGCGATCATTAAAAAATCTGGAGACAACAGATGCTGGAGAGGATGTGGAGAAATAGGAACACTTTTACACTGTTGGTGGGAGTGTAAATTAATTCAACCATTGTGAAAGACAGTGTGGTGATTCCTCAATGATCTAAAAATAGAAATCCCATTTGGCCCAGCAATCCCATTGCTGGGTATATATCCAAAGGATTATGAATCATTCTACTATAAGGACACATGCACACGAATGTTCATTGCAACACTGTTTACAATAGCAAAGACCTGGAAGCAACCCAAATGCCCAACAATGATAGACTGGATAGGGAAAATGTGGCACATATACACCATGGAATATTACGCAGCCATCAAAAGTGATGAGTTCACGTCCTTTGTAGGGACATGGATGAACCTGGAAACCATCATTCTCAGCAAACTGACACAAGAGCAGAAAATCAAACACCGCATGTTCTCACTCATAGACTGGTGTTGAACAATGAGAACACATGGTCACAGGGAGGGGAGCACTACACACTGGGGTCCATTTGGGGGAACTGGGGGAAGGACAGGGGGGTGGGGAGGTGGGAAGAGATAGCATGGGGAGAAATGACAGATACAGGTGAGGGGAAGGAAGGCAGCAAATCACACTGCCATGTGTGTACCTATGCAACAATCTTGCATGTTCTTCACATGTACCCCAAAACCTAAAATGCAATAAAAACCTAAAATAAAATAAAATAAAAATTAAAAGAAAAAGAAAGTCGACAAACATTTGACATATCTGCACTAGAGACCAAATGGTCTTAACTGGGAATAAAACACATGGATTATTCCCAATTTTTCTTGGAAAACTGGATATCTATATGCAGAGGAATAAAACTACACCCCTATCTCTCACCATGAAAAAATTAAATTAAATTAGATTAAAGACTTAAGTCTACAACCTGAAAATAAAAAACTACTATAAAAATACATTGGAAAAATTCTCTAGGAAATCAATGTGGGCAAAGATTTCTTGAGTAATACCCTGAAAGCACAGGAAACTGAAGCAAGAATGGACAAATGGGATCACATCAAGTTAAAAAGTTTCTGCATATCAAAGGAAACAATCAATGAAGTGATGAGACAACCCACAGAATGGGAGAAAATAGTTGAAAACTATTCATCTGACAAGGGAGTAATTGACAGAATATATAAGGAGTTCAAACAACTCATTAGAAAAAAAAATCAAATAAATTGATTAGCAAATTGGCCAAAGATCTGAAAAGGCATTTCTTAAAAAGACATACAAATGGCAAATGGTATATTAAAAAGTGTTCAACATGATTGATCATTAGAGAAATCCAAGTCAAAACTATAAAGAGATATCATCTTACCCCAGTTAAAATGGCTTTTATCTAAAAAACTAGGAATAATGAATGCTGACAAGGATGTGTGGAAGGAAATCCTCACACATTCTTGGTAGAAATATACAGCTACTATGGAGAACAGTTTGGAGGTTCTTCAAAAAACTAAAAATAGAACTACCATATGATCTGTATATTGAAGAGGTATGTATAGTCTCATGTTTATTCCAATACTGCTTACGATACCCAAGATTCAGAAGCAACCAAGTGTTGCCATTCATCAACAGACTAATGGATAAAGAAAATGTGGTACATATACAAATGGAGTACTATCCAGCCATAAAGAAGAATCAGACCCTGTCATTTGCAATAACATGGCTGCAACTGGAGTCAGACACAGAAAGACAAATTTCATGTGTTCTCAACTCCTATGTGGAGGTTAAAAATTAAAACAATTAAACATATGGAGGTAGAAGGTAGAATGATGGTTTCCAGAGGTTGGGAATGGTAGTGGGGTAGAGGAAATGGGGATGGTTAATGTGAACAAAAATATCATTAGATTGAATGAATACAATGTAGTGATTTATAGTACAGTAATATAATTATAGTTAATAATTTTAAAATAACTTAAAAAGTATTATTTAAATATCTATAACACAAAGAAATGATAAACACCTCCCATTGATTAGAAGGATGAGAAAAAAAAGAAGAAACAATAAATGCTCAAGGTAATGCATACCCCATTTATCCTAATGTGATTATTGCACATTGTATGTCTTTATCAAAATATCACACATACCTCATAAATAAATACACTTATTTTGTACTCGGCTCATTGCAACCTTTGCCTCCTAGGCTCAAGTGATTCTTATGCCTCAACCTCCTGAGTTGCTGGGATGCAGGCATGCACCACCACACCCAGCTATTTTTCTTTCTTTCTTTCTTTCTTTTTTTTTTTTTTTTTTTTTGTATTTTTAATAGAGATAGGGTTTCACCATGTTGCCAAGACTGGTCTTGAACTCCTGAGCTCAGGCAGTCTGACTGCCTCAGCTTCCCAAAGTGCTAGGATTACAGGTATGATTCTCTTTATTCTTTTTCTGATCTTCAGAATATTTAATTTCTATCAGTCTTTGTTCAAGTTTACTAACTTTTTCTTTAGCACCACAAATCTGTTGAGCACTTACAGTAAATTTTTCATTTTGCTGCTTTAAATTTTCAACTTCAGAATTTTCACTACTTTTAAAAAATAAACTTTACCTCTTTATTATTGTAATCTAGTTGATAAGACAGTGTCATCAGACTTTCTTTTACTTATTTAAGTATAGTTTCCTTTAGTTCTGTGAACTTATTTATAATGGCTGTTTTAAAGTCTTTGCTTCACATCTGTATTCTCTCTAAATTCTCAGACACATTTTTTTGTCACCTGCTTTTCTCCCTGTGTAAACACGGCACTTTACTGTTTCTGCATGTCTTGTAATTCTTTTTGAAAACTGAACATTTTATATAGTATTTTGTAGCAATATTGGATACCGATCCTCCCCTCTCCTATCATCCAGGTTTTTTTGTTTCTTTGTTTAGTGACTTGAGTGGATGATTTCAGTGATGTTTGTTTGCCCTACAGTTTATAAACTCTGGTGTTTTTCTTGCCTTTGATTCATGTAATCTTGTCTCCTCATTTGCTCGGTGACTTTTGACTGTCAGACGTGGAAAATAAAAATTGTAAAACACTTCTCAAAGGGCACAGCATTGAGCATGTGCACGGTCACCCTGTGATGAGAGTACTTTCACCATTGCACTCTTGGACTGTCTCTTTATGAGATTCCTTTAGTAAGCTGTCTGTTTCTGTTGGTTTTATTCCAATCTGTTAGCTTCTGCTAATCACCAGATGATTGCTCTATTGTTTTCAGCAATGCCTTGGGACATCAATTGCTCCTGATTCTGTTCCAATTTAATGTTTGTCCCTTTGGAAGATCTGTCTTTGCCACAAGTGTTTGGAACTTGTTCATACTTCATGAGGGCTCATCTTAGACATCTCCTTTGAGGAGTTTTATTTTCAAACAGCTAGTTGGACTATGGGTTAGCTAACTTCTTCTCATGAAGCTACTGTGCATTTCTTAAATGCTTGACAAGAAAACCTCCATCGTTTTCAACAGTGTCCTTAAGTTTGAACTTATTTATGCTCATTAACAAATAAAGTCAATTCCCTTGAAGATAGCTACAGAGCCCTCTCTACTTAAGGTCTACCTCTCCGTTCTAGGAAAAAAAAAAAAAAAAAAAAAACTCTGCCATTTTTCCAGAGCTGTGGGCATGGACAGTGGCATGCTTCTCTCAGATCAGCATGCCTGATTTATGAGCTGGGTGCTGAAAGTTCAGTACCTTGGTCTTCTCATTTTGCTTTTTCAATTATGAAACATAAAATTCAAGAACAAGTGGAGGGCAGGGCAGTACCCAGTATCCCTGGCTGCTGTGCCTAAGGTAAAGATTCTATCCTATTAATGGTACTAGAAGGAGGAAGAGAGCTCCACATCTCCCAGCCCCTCTTGCCTGAAAGGATAAGAAATATTGAGAAGCTGTCCCCTCATGGAAACTTTATAGGAGAATACTTTAAGACAATACTGGCCGGGCGCGGTGGCTCATGCCTGTAATCCCAGCACTTTGGGAGCCAAGGCGGGTGGATCACGAGGTCAACAGATCGAGACCATCCTGGACAACATGGTGAAACCCCGTCTTTACTAAAAATACAAAAAAAAATAGCTGGGCACGGTGGCGCGTGCCTGCAGTCCCAGCTACTCGGGAGGCTGAGGCAGGAGAATTGCCTGAACCCGGGAGGCAGAGGTTGCGGTGAGCCGAGATCGTGTCCCTGCACTCCAGCCTGGCGCCGGGTGATGGAGTGAGACTCTGTCTAAAAAAAAAAAAAGACAATACTAAGTCAGAGAATAAGGAATCCTATATTCTTAACCATACCCACCCAGATTAGAATTTCTATCACACTGTGCTGTGGGCTGGCGGAGGGAGCATGTTGGGACTCAAGTGTCACAGACTCTCGTATTGAGATTTAGCACATGTTCTTAAGTAAATATTTCATTTATTGCATGCCTTCCAGATAATCTCCATAATTTTAAACAGATGGGTTTTTCTTAAATTTCACCAGTAAAAACTCAGTGAAAGGTGGGTCTATGGAGCTTCTCACATCACTATCCCAGGAGTTTACACTTTAGAATATGAATTTTTGTTTCTTATTTTAATATTGTGTTCCCTGCCAAAATTCAAACTTCTGTCCTTTATTTCCCTGAACATGTTTGGGCTTTTTTTTTTTTTTTTTTTTTGAGACAAAGTCTTGCTCTGTCACCTAGGCTGGAGTGCAGTGGTGTGATCTCTGCTCACTGCAATCTCCACCTCCCAGGTTCAAACAATTCTCTCGCCTCAGCCTCCCGAGTAACTGGGACTACAGGCATGCACCACCACACCTGACTAATTTTTTTATTTTTTAGTAGAGAAGGGATTTCTCCATGTTGGCCAGGCTGGTCTTGAACTCCTGACCTCAAGTGATCAACTCCCGTCAGCCTTCCAAAATGCTGAAATTACAGGCATAAGCCACCATGCCTGGCCTGAGCACTTATTTTTAATTATGCGTCTCTCAAATGCTTTACCTGGGTATTTTTCTATTGTTGAATGTTTTTCTTGCCTTAATTATCTGATCTTGTCTCCTTATTTGCTTGGTTATTGTTGACTGAGTGTCAGATGTGGTACATAAAAACTGTAAAACACCCCCTATCACCCACACGCACACATGTGCACGCACGCGCGCGCACACACACACACACACACACACCACTTGGAGATCTAGGATGATGCTGATGTGTTGTCTTCTTTTAGAGTGCATCACAATTGCTGCAGTCAGATAATTAGAGAAACTAGCAAACCAGATAAACTTCATTCCAATTTCATAAACTGAGTCATTTCAAAGTATGCTACATTTCCTACGAATGCTGGTGTACATTATGTTTAATCCTATTCTTGTTTGGCACATCTGTTAAACATTTCTTGTCAGCTTTCAATCTTTTAGTGTTTCCAGATTTGGCAACTACTTCTGTGACAAGAAGGGGTCCAAACGCCAGGTTTCAAATATTGGTCTCATCGCTCTTAACTGTTTTATTAGCTCTCTGATGCCATTACAACTTTAAGTTTCATCTAGTCAGTCTAGGTGTCCTCACCAGGAAGGCGGAATCAATATCCTAGTTCACTCCTCATCATTGGGTCTTCTTCATCTTTCCATCTTAATAATAGGCCCAGGAGCCAGCAGAAAAAAAAGTGCTCAATCAATAAGCAATTTTTATGAGTGATTATAATTATCATTTATTTAGCAAATCTAGTCTGGACAATTACTTCTTTAGAGGAATGGCAAAAATATTTCTAATCACCTTCATGTTTCAACGTGACTATCATTTTTGCATATTCATTAATAGACTAACAATTCAGTTTTAAGTCTTGGCTGAGATAAACATGTAGGATAACATATCATTCCCAGTTTCTAATTGTGCCACGTCCCTGTTCCTGTTTAGTTGTGGTGACACAAAATCTGTCAGGAAGGTTCTACATGTAAGGAGTTTGGAAGTTGCCACTCCATCCTAACAAATAAATCACTATACAAACTAAAAAATCAACAACTTGTTTGGATTCAAAAGGAGGGGGAGGACACAGGACAAACTTCTGCCCATCCCTCCACCCCCAGAGTAGACAAGTTAATACGGGGAGCCACTAATTAATTACCAGAGTAGAGACTCAGAAGTGGAAAACACTGTGGGAACCAGCGCCTGGATAAGAAAAGCTGAACCAATTTGTCCACACTGAACCTCCAGTAATTCATCCATTTTTAGCTCTAAGATTCGTCTACACTGAACCTCCAGTAATTTTTAGCTCTAAGATTTGTGGACAAACCTGAAAGCTAAATATTCCAGGGGTATCTGGTCATGGAGAGCCCTCATAATTTTGTGAGTTTTATGAACTATTGGTCTAGGAGCTCAACCAGGTTCTCATACAAGTATTAAAGAAAAATCCTGTCATGTTTCTGGCAGGAGAGGAAAATGAGCCATTTTGAAATACTCCAAAATTTGCCAGTAATAAGCTCAACCTTATCAATTCTAAGACTAATAAAAACCCAACCTGGGAGAATAATAGGATCTCTCTCCTAATAAAAAAAGAAATAAAAATCGTTTATTGCTCTATGTCAAATAGGTATTCCTGGGCTTGAATTGGTCAGTAAGCATCAATTTTCATCTTCTTGATTTAATCCTTTCATTTTAGATAGCCTGTCTTAGTGACCCAATACGCTGTTTCTGGGAAATCCATGGTCAGTAGGATAGTGTGTTCAGTCCATTGTTTACTCGCCTTGTGAGTCATGTATCTTCCTAAATTCAGGCTTCTTTTGTCTAACCACTGCCTAAAACAGACAGGTCTGGTGTGTTATCTGGGCATAGATTTGTATTGTGAGGTCTCCTCCTAAAAGTTAGAAGAAGCATCAAAATCTTTGCAAATGATGTACTTCTCTTTGCCTTCCTTCTTGGTGAGAATTCTTAATATATCATCGCTGAGAATTGATTGTTCTCAAGGATTTCATGCATTCATTCATCCATATTCACCAGACATTGTTGATGATTGCACCATATGTGCTAGGCACTAGGAATATAGAAATAAATGAAATAAAGGCAGTCTTTTCCCTCATGCAGTGGAAAGAAAATATAACAGGGAGAGCTTCTATTGACATAAACTCTACATTTGAATATAGATGGATTTCTATATTAAACAATCTAGCAAACTGATGACATCTTTCTCTCTTTTAAACAGTATAAATTCAATATATCAAAGAGGACCAGTTATTTATTTTTTAAGCAACAACTATTAGTTATTTTGTAAGCACACAAAAATTCCAACAATCCAAAGCCCCACATGAACTCAGTTCACTATTTCTTCAAATCAAAATGCTCGAGGCACACTCACTGAAGTTCTGTCATAT
This sequence comes from Saimiri boliviensis, assembly GCF_048565385.1. NCBI lineage: Eukaryota > Metazoa > Chordata > Mammalia > Primates > Cebidae > Saimiri > Saimiri boliviensis. The sequence continues at coordinate 113,331,645 of NC_133455.1, forward strand.
GTTCCTTAGAGTATAGTGTATGTAGTTATTTCAAAGTTCAACTCACTTCTTTCTAATGCTTAAAAAAATATCCAGAAACACTTCCAACTCTGCTTTTTTACTGGGAGAATTCTCTTAGGTAGATCCCAAATATAAATGCCTAATATCTTTGCAGTTTATTTCATGTGCTATGCCCACTGCCACTGCTCAGGCTTTAACACTCTAGTCAATTACACATTCCACATAAGCCACTTACTCCATTTACATTTGTGGGTGTTTGCAGAATGTCTCAAAATTTACTTCCCATTTCATATTAACTACTTTTGTAAAAATATTTTATCTTTGCATTTATTTGAAGTTGCCCTGAAAAGACAGGACTTCTTGATGCTGTGCTTTTTTTTTCTTTTTCTTTTTGGTCAGTTTTACCCCAATTATTTAACTCACCTCTGTCCTTACCATCAGTAGACGGTCATTGTCACTAACAAGTCTCATAAAGCTCACCTGCCATTATCTTTGCTTTGCTAGGCGAGAAGACTCTTTTTCAAGAGTTACATGTTGAAACTGGAGTCCTGCATGGATATTGGGATGACTAAATAATCAGCACAAGGAAATCATACCTGAGCACATACAAAACAGTATTTTAAAGTACAAGCCTAGGAATGGCAGTGCTACATCTGCTTGTTAAGTAGAAATTACAGTTAAACAACTAATTTATGTCAATCTTTTATTACTTGCTAGAAACACTGTGCTAAGAGTTATTATAAGCTCCCATAATTTATACCTTACCAAAAATCTTACCAGACAGAAATTATGATAAATACATGGAGTTTTAGAGATGATAAGAAATTGTATTTAGAGAAAGTCATACTTTTACTCACACTTTTATTCAGGGAATGTGTGAATGCTTAGCTGATGGCTCTCATGTGGAAAAAAAAACCTGCCATAAATAAGGATTCTGCAAAACTTTTCTCTAAAGGGTTGAATAGTAAATATCTTAGGTTTTGTAGGCCATACTGTCTCTGTTGTAACTATTAAACTACTCACAATGTACTGCAAAAGCAACCATAAACAAGTAAAAAAAATGGATGTGACCATGTTCCAATAAAACTTTATTTACACAAACTCTCAGCCAAATTTTTCAGGACTGGCAAGATTTGACCTAGGGACTATAGTGGGCTAACCTCTGTTAACACATTTTATTATACAGTGTGATTTAAAATTAAAGAGCAAATAACTAAATTATTTCAGAATATGGGAAAATTAAATGCATAATATCCTTTTTGAGATAGTCACAACATAAAACTTTATTTAAAAAGAATAAAGCTCTAGTTTGTCATTTTTCTTCAAAATTGGTTAAATTGTAAAACTTGTCCCATGCTGATTCTTACATAATATATCATAACAAAAACACTGTTTTATATTTAGCCATTTTCTGTGAAGGAGCTCAATCTCTTTCAGAAAGTTATTTCATTAATCCTGCCTATGACCCTGTAAAGGAAGGAGACGACAGTATGAAGAAATGTTCATAGCCTGTTAGATAAATTCAAACTTTCAACAAATCTAAGTGAGAAGAGTTTGCTACCCTCAGTTACTCAATATCCTTAAAAGCCATGTTTTGAATCTTTAAGAGGTATGCTGTTCCTCAGCTGGGTACTTCTGGGAAAAAGAATCTGGCAAAAAAAAAAAAAAAAAAAAAATCTGTGTTTCAAAAATGTGCTTATTTGAGGCCATATTACCCACAAGGATTTGGTTTCCACTGAGTTTTTCATTACACCTTGTTTTATTAAGATGTTCCGTTCTACTAACAAACTGTTCTCTTTCTTCTGGTTGACTGTATTTCAGTAGTGGAAGAAAGTAATTTAGAAAAATAAAATATTTGCAGTCCTTATGTCTTAAAGGTAGCGTGTATGTTGGTGTTATAACTTCCCGTGAAATCAAAATGTGGATTATCCTTGTTATTGGCTGTCATAAGTCTTGGGAATGTGAGTCTATACACACATAAGAGCAACTATTATTGAGATTCTACTATGTTGAACTTGTTGCTATATAAAAATATGTGTGTGTTTTCATTAGTGCCTGCTAAGAATTTAAGCATAAAATAAGGCAATAAATTTCAAACTTTTAGGTCATGAGTGATAATCATCACTAAATGTAATATTTAAAAATATTTAGCTTTTAAAATAGTATTTCTCAATTTCTACTTTCATCAGGCCGTACTCCTTTCACAACACCTATAAGGGGTTCATATTATCAACCTTCTGAAATCCAGCTATTTTGACCTATTCTTTCACCAGCTCAAACATGGACCACTAATCACTTGTCTCAGGCTCCCTGACATATGTCTTTACACAGTCTAAGCAAACCTGTCTAATATCATCCACAGATTAGGTACGTAGTTATGGAAATACTAATCTTAACATGAAGCTTTTCTTACTAACAATACCTGGCTGTTTTACACTATTTGATATTCCTCATTTTAGTAAAATCAATCTACTTTTCTTTATGAAGCCTTTCATAAGTGGATCAACTAAAGGCTCCATTCATTCAAAAAAAATTTACAGAGTACCTACTATATGCAAGACACAATGCTAGAGACTCTGGGGCTTGTTTCAACAAATTGGTATCTCTTTAAAGGGTATAAGATATAAATAGATAAAGCATAAATAAAGGAGTGTAATATATATTTATAATAGATAAAACATTGACAGGTGCACAAACACATACATGCACACGTGAGAATAACACAAGGAAGAAAATTTATATTGCTCTAGGTATTGTACTTTGGGAGGATACACGGAGACATTTGTTTCACAGGTGTATTAGGAAAGATTTATTGAGATGATGTTTGCAGGAAAGCAGAGTATACATGCAGGATTTTTACATGTAGAAATAAGATATTTGAGAGCAGATGTTTTGAATTTTACTAACAAATGATGACTAAATTAGCTTAGATAAAATGTATACAGTTCATCCTTGAATAAAGGGGGATTAGGAGCACCAACCACACTTAGTCAAAAATCCACCTACAACTTTTGACTCCTCCAAAACTTAACTACTAGTATCCTACCATTGACCAGAAGCCTCACAGATAACGTAAACAGCTGGTTAACACATATTTTGAATGTTACACATAGTATATAATGTATTCTTACGATAAAGTAAGCTATTGTAAAGGAAATGTTAGTAAGACAATTATAAGGAAGTGAAAATGCATCTGAGGCCCTGTACTGTATTTATGGATACTGTAAGGTTTTGTTGTTTGTTTACAAGATGAATTGTCCTTCTGAAATGGCAGGCAACCATTGCCGCAGACCTCAATCTATGGTACGTATGAAGAAATGTTAATTTTTCCTTGTATTGTCAAAACTTTTCTCGCCTTTTGGGAGCATCTCCAACATCAAAAGGACTTCGTGGGAGTCCTATGATGTTATTCAAGGTGTATTGTATTGAACTAAACCCCATAATCCATGAGACCCATGAAAGATCACTTTTTACTGTAACACACAATTTAGTGGAGAGACAAATTACTCACTCAGAGATGATTCATGTGGTACTCATAACACTTGGGCTCACCACAACAGCAACAGGAGTTTTTTGGAAAATTATTACAGTAATGCAGTATGTACTATAGTTAATTTTATGCAGTTAGGATTTAATACTTCATCTTTATGTTTCTTTACATTTCTCTGGCATGCAAATGATACCATGTAGATCTTGTGTTCATGTAAGTCGGGATAAATTCTCACTTCCTATAATACATCTACGTGTACTCTATGGCAGTAAATAATAAAAATAGACTAATATCTACGTGTATGTTATGCGTACATGACATACCTAACTTTTCTTAATTATTTTCCATATGTCTGGGCTACAAGGTTTATATGCAAATTTTTTCAAATTGTCACAGGTCTCCAAAATTTATTCTGATATATTTATTGAAAAAAAATTCTCATGTAAGTGAGCTCACACAGTTTAAATCCATGCTGTTTATGGGTCAACTAAGTATATGGAAGAAAGTGGGAAATAAGATGGTTGGTCACTGATTATGTAAAATTAACATTTTTGGATGTGCCTTTGAATATAGAAACAAGTGAACATTTTGTGCAATAGAGATCCATAAGAGCTGTGATTTAGAAAGAGTAATCTGAGAAAATATAAGACAGGTAAGGTAGACTGGAGATGAAAGGATATCAGAGATAAAAGACAAAAGATTTTGCACAATTTCCATAAAGAAGAGATCATGATATCTCGGATTAGGATAATGGCATTTAAAATGAAGAAGTAATAAAAACATATAAAAGAGATTGTATAGAATTAGCATCGAAGCAATAGACAAAAAAAGAAATCTCAATCAGTCTCATGCTTTTAAAACCATCTCCCAAAAACATAACCTTATGTTGTACTGAACTATTGATTCCTATGCCCAAGCATTCACGCTGCATGCCCACTAGTGCTTAATAGTCATTTTACACTGAGTGGGGCTGCCACCAGTCTTACCTGACCTGTGATTACATACAGAACAACATTATTAGCCACTCTCTTCAGCTGCTGAGGACTAAACTTGGTCTTGACTTTACTTTTTTCTTTCACACTGCATATCAGATTTGACAACAAAATCCTTTATGTTCAAAAGATATTAAAAATCCAGCCATTTCTTACCATCTCCCTCATCGAAGCCATAATCATCTCTCTCCTGGATCATCACTATTACTCCTAAACTACTTTTACTTTTATCTTCCTGTTGTTCACTCTCAACTCAACAATTAAAACCATTGAATCACAACTTTGCTTAATAGCTTCTATAAAACTTCTTTTCTCACTCAAACTAAAATTCCATGTCCTCCCAATGGCCGAGAAGACCTGTGTAACTTGGCCCCATCTACTTCTCATCTCACTTTGTACTTCTCCTCCCTATTCTTCCTCCTTGCTCTTCTTCCTTGCTGTTCCTGAGTGTGAAACACAGACTAGGAACTTTGCACTCGCCCTTCCCTCTGCCTAGACTATTTTCCCTGCATATCCGCATAACCACATGTTTTCCTCATTTATTTATTCAGATCTCTGCCAAAATGTCACCTTGTCCAAGAGATCTTTCCTGACTCCCTAAGTAAACTGGCAATTTCCAGCATTAGGTCCTAGTCTTCTTATCTTGCTTTACTTTTCTCCACAGCCTTTGTCCTCATTCATTTGTTATACGTACTTGTTACATGTCCAGTATATATCTCCCCAATAAGCATATGAGCTCCATTAGGATAAGGAATCGTGCTAAAAATGCAACAATGAGCAAAACAAGTCCTTGTCCTCATAGAGCATATATGCTAATGGGGAAGACATAGAAGGACAGTGTCTAGAACATAGTAGGCACTCAAGAAATATCAGTTGGATTAATGGAAAAAGCCAAAGAGCCTTTTCTAGTGAGTGAAATAATGTTGCTACCTATATTAATCAAAGAACTTCGATAAAAGAACATAGTGAAGGTATATTGGAAATTTTGCATTTAGACACTTTTTTGACCCTACACTATTGTGTTGTAGAAGGTATACTGGAGGTAGATGGTTTTATGGGAATGAAATGTAGAAGGATGGTGACAAGAGGACTGTCATTTAAATTCATGGTTTGATAAAATTGCCAAAGACACATAGAAAGCAAGACAGGTAAATAAACACCATAATGTATCTACATGTAGGTAGCAGAAAGTTAAGATAACCAGCAGAGTACATTTTCATGGAAGTCACAAATGATTGCAAGATGGTTTATTAGTGGTGTTATACATGGTAAATGATTGATATCAAGAACCCTGAGATTGCTGTGACTTTTTGAAAAGTAATGTTTTTAAATAGAGAGTGAAGAGAACTAAGTTTTCAGGGTCCCAGCATGTGTTGAATGATTAAAAATGGAAGCACCAAAAATAAATTATACTAATAATTTCTTCATTCTTTTATTCAATAAATATGATTGAATGTACACTATGTACATAGTGTAATGGGGATGATAAGATGGTATATAAAAATGAATCATATGTGAATTCTTACCTTCTGAAAATTAATCACAAAACATGAATACTCAGTAATGTATCAGAGTCTCAGGTAGACCCTGGGAATTAAAAGGAGAACATGGCTGTCTCTTCAATTGTACATTCATTCGTTTAACAAACATTGCTATGTGCTAGAAAATGGAAATACAAGAAACAAATAAAACATGATCCTTATCTCAGTGGAGTTTCTATTCTCATAATAAAAAAGGCCAGTGGATGAAAATAATTAAAATTCAGCACAAATGCTTGAATAATGACTCATAGATAATGCTATGGGCATAATGGATAAAAGAATTAATTTTTCAAATAATGGTAAGTTTAAATATCCCTTTAGTGTTCAAGAGTGATGAAAAATAATACATATATAATTATAACATTATCAGAGTAGAACTATTCAAACTTTTTAAAATATGCAATGACTTAAGCACGTTTGTAAACTCTGAGAATGTATCTGGAGAAGGACAACCACAGGAAAAAAAGATTAAAATTATAAATGAAGTAATAAATCCTTTTAATCTACATTTATCTGTGGTTGATATAACCAGCTTTGAATTTATATGTTTGTAATTAAGAAAATGAACTCAATGCAATTCTAATAGTATATTGGCAAAACAATGTATTTAATATTTACTTCTTGTGTATTGATAACTCACACCATCTACATATTATACAACAAATTTTAATATTTATCATTGTTAATAAATGGGAATTTTAAGCTATCACATGGGGGCACTATCTCCCAGACAACAGTTCAATGTCAATAGAGTCACCATTTTCAGCATTAAACAGTGCTCATGTAATTATTTACATATTTATACATTTTATATTTCTTTATTAAAATGAGTTTGCAATAGAACAGTGAAAGTAATAAGTATAAATAAAGTAATTCTTACTATTGTGATAAAATTGAGATAACTTTAATAAAATCAAAATAAAAATCAAGAGAAAATGCATGTGATAATCGTCTACACTCAGAATACATCAGGTACGTTAATTGAATACTTAATTACAAACAAGAAAAAACTGTTAAAGGTACACAAAATACTTAAAATATAAGATTGATTTGTATTTAAAAGACAGCTGTTTGGGAATTTTTGTAATAAGTAGCTTTCTGGGAAAGGAATCTTTCCTTTACATGTAAATTTTTTCCTTTGAATATTTAACATTTATAAATGTGTTCAAAATGCATTGTGAATTAATTAATGAGTTGCTTTTATTGTATATTAATTGCTATTTTCCAAAACTAATATTCCAAGGAACACTTCAGGTTGCAAATAGGTATACTGGAAAAGTGCTCTCTATTAAATTAGGTTCAGAGAGTGTTGCGTTATTCTAAGTAAAACAGGATTTTTTGATACAAAGCTCAGAACATTCGCTATGCAATGTGCATTTTTATTCTCCAAGAACAGCATATTATTATATACAATGCCCCCAAACTAATTTGACTACAGAGTTTTTTTTTTTTTTTTTTCAATCGAAACACCTATTAACATTTACCAGAACCAGTGTTCTGCAAAATATGACTTGGAGAAAGTTCTGCAGATTCTTTGGTAGAATTCTCATGACTAGAATAATAGCAGGAAATGAACTCATAAGATTTCAAGTTGGAAGTGATCCTAGAGGTTATCTAGTACAATTTTCCTACCAGAAAAAAAATACTCAAGAACTCCTCTGACAGATGGTCATTCAAGTTTTCTTTCAAGTCTGTGTCTCAGGATGCATGTTTTGTGTCAATCCTATCTATTCTTAATAAGTAGAATAATTTATTAAGACCACATATAACTCATTTGTCCTCATTCTGTTTGCCCCCTCTTCTATGTGACAACACTTCAAATATTTGAAGATCACTTACATGTATACTACTAGATTCTTCTAGATAAACACACCCCATTCTTACAATGTACCACATGTAAAGAAGTTATCAAATTCTTCCTTACTTCCGCTCTCTTTCCTTGTGTGCTTTAGAGTCAGACAATGTCCCTTTTAAAATGTATTGTTTGATAAAACATGATTCTTCAAACCTTTCTACTGAAGTTTACACACTGATATTATTTCTTATGTGGGCTGTGTTATTAATTGGAGAAGTATATTGCTGGCTGCTATCAAGCTTGCTTATGATCAAGGAAAATGACAAGTAGCCGAACAAATTTTCACACTTATACTTACACAGTTAATTTTTTTTCAGTTAAGTTACATGTGTAATCTTTTATCATTACAGCCAAGAGAATTCCATATTCTAGATGACCTTGAAGAAATGCAACTTTTATCCTTCTGCAATGATCAAATTATTTGTTAGCTACAAAAAGATAGACACTTGTTTCCATATCTGAAAGAGCTGATTATTGGTATTAAATGATTGTATGCTCCACTTTATGATTGTAAAACAAAACAAAAATATATTTATATAATATGCAAAGGTATATGTATTTTGTGGGCATACACCTATACATATATGTTTTTAAATTTAAAAACAAGTAATAAACGCTTAACCAATAAGATTTGTGTTATTGAAAAAAATCAATTTATATATTTCATTGGGTTTCTTTTTCCTTCTTGCCATCACCTAAAAATAAGAAGTATAATTTTTAAATTCAAAACTAGGAGAATAATAGTCAGCATTTCTTTGCTTTAAGTAGTAGAGTGTTATTTATAAAATAAGACTGAAGCAGGAAAAATATTTACTTTGGATGAGGGCCAACATATTTGCAGAAACTACAAAGATTTGCTCAACATTTTATCACTAAATAATTATTTATTCTATGCCCTTCTAAATCATCCTTTTGACAAAAATAATGGTTAATGAGATTGTGATGTTGCAGGAGTATTGCAAAAACAATGCAGGTAAACATGTAGAGAAATTAGTTCTGAAGTGTGGGATAATTGTAGAGGGCCTTGGGCAAAAAACAAAACATAGATGTCCAGGAGTCATAGCACATCTTGTCTTCACTTGTCTTTGTTAGTGCAAGTGAAAAGGTTAATGCCGTTCAGTTCCATCAACACAGAGTGAGGAACTGTGGCACCTTTGAATTCTAAAGTTACCCACAGTGCTACTGATTTAATTCCTGTGAGAATAGTACTATTTACAAGTTTTCTCAGGAATATGTCAATTAACCATGTACTCCTGGTCTTGTACAGTCAATCTCTCTCTCTCTCTCTCTCTCTCTCTCTCTCTCTCTCTCTCTCTGTGTGTGTGTGTGTGTGTGTGTGTGTTTCTCTTATTATAGAGAAACTGTTTTTCAAATCATTATCACAGGGAATGATTCATTGTTATTTGAAACTATCTTTTGATTGGAAGAGAAATTGTGGGACGCACATTGGGCCAAAGCAGTAAGTCTTCTCCAGGCTCCAGATCATCGAATATTACATTCCAACATGTGTCCTTAAAACCTAAAACCTCAGATGATCTTTGGCATGTTTGAGTTTTCTGCCCCAATATATTGTAGCTAGTGTTTGCATTAGTAGCTTTCAATATTCTAACAAAATGTGCTATTATAAAGTATCCAAATACCAGTAAATCTGTATGTGCATGTGTGTATAGGCCGTGTGCTATTCTAGATGTTTAGCCATCAGGCAACAGCTTTATTTATCCTCCTAGTTTCAGCTTCCTGTTTCCACACCTTTCCTCTTTGCTATCACCCACTCCATTCTCAAAACCTCCTCTCCAGATGTCCTCCTAACCTATTATTACTATCCAGTTCCTTCTACTACCATCCCTCTATACTTCTACCACTCATCCTTCCTTTGATTGATTTGGTCTCATCTGATTCACCTTGTTACTTTGTCTCTTCTTTCACATTCTGGAGCTCTGCTAGTTGGAGGTTCATTTAAACATCCTTACAATCTTCACGGATGACACAATGTTTTAAAAAAAAAAACAACCTTTTTTTTGTGGGAAAAGTGAATAATTGAATGGAATGGGGAAAGAAAGATTATAGCTGTGGGGTCCGTAGTGAGGTCACTCCTTTCTACTTTCTCTCTACTTCTGAATTGGAATCCATTTATTCTGAAGTTTGAAAAGCCAAAAATTTCCCACTGGGGTTACAATGCCCTGGAGCATTGTGTGTACTTTCTAATAAAATTCTGATTCAAGTGTAATGGAGAAACTTTGAAAGTCTCTTAATAGTTTTTAACAATGTGGTAAGAAATACTGACTCGGCCCTGAGACAGTTCTTAGAGGCTCAGGAGAAGTGAAAAGGAACAGCCTGGACCTTTATTACTGTAAGGAATACAGCCTTATGCTGTATTATAAAGAGAATGTAATTTTTATTATATTTCCTCGCTTATTCTTTTTCGCAAATGAATCGATAGTGTTCTAGTGGGAATTGATTCCCATTATTCTCAGGTTAACACTTAACCACATAATCTTAGTTGTCAGGAGGTAACAGTCTAGGCCATCTTCTTGGATTCCAATCCTGGTTGCATTGCACTCTGGCTGTGTCACCTTGGGTCAACGCCATACCTCTCTGAGCTTTAATTTCTTCATCTCAATAATGGGGATAGTAGTAACAATATTAGAGGTCTATTGGGAGGATTAAATAAGTTAATATCTATTAAATACCTATACTAGGGCCTGGCGCAGAGTTAAGTATTCAATAAATGTTCATCACGATTTTCTCCAATCATCTGAGTGATTGTTCAACACCTTCCCATATTAATAGGAAATAAAAAATTTAGCTTCCCAGGCATCCAAATCCTGCCCTGGCAGTTAGCTCTCAGCTATTGAAATATATTGTAGTCAATATTCTTCATTTCTAGTAATTTTCTCACATTTTTACCTTAAGCATTCACATGCAGCAATTTTCTTTCTCCCATCCGTAAAATATTATTGGACCTTTCCTTTAAGTTGAAGTCAAAATCACATCTTTTTCTAATGATGAATGATGAAGATAGGTTCAGACAGAGTTAGTTTTGAAATTGGCACCAAGTGCTGGAGGTGCTCTTCCAGTCAGTTCAGCATTTTTTTCAATTTAATTTTCTCATTGTAACTTGAGACTAATATTACATAATTCACAAGATATTCTGAGCTACACATATATATGCATAATTTTTGTACATAAACTATTTCTACAAAATAATCACAGATAAATGTTGGCACTACACTGCTATACCCAATGCACATCTTCTCTGGACATCAATTCATATTTACACGAGGAAGAACCGTGGGATGATGTGGATACTCATTTTGCAAGTATACGTTGAAGATTACATATTAACATATAAGTATTTTCACACGATTATTGTAACATTTTAAGTCTTCCTCCCCAGAATTCTAATACATGTTGAGATTATTTCATATAGAAGTTCACATTTGCATTGATTAGTTGGTTATGGCCCAACTCTTGTAGGTAAGTATAGTCCTTTTTTCAACTATTCAGCTATGGCACCCATATAAGTCTCTATTAATCTAACTAGAGAAAATACATACAGGAAGAGAAGCAAATCAAGGAGAAATTATGCAGATCACGAAGAGAATGTCATGGAAAGAAGAAACTATGTCAATTCTGGAAGAATAGAAAGAGAAAGATTTTTAAAAGGTATTAGATGTACTTAAAAAAGTGACAGAGTCAGGGCCATAAAAACATGTAAGTGAAGACTAGGCAGTCAACAGGTTTTAATATACAATTTTTTTTCTTTTTTAGTTTCTTTTTTTAATGAATTTTTAATTGACAAATAATAATTGTAGATATTCATAAGGCTCATAGATCTGTTTCAATACATATAATAATATATAGTGATCAAATCAGGACAATTAACATTTATATACATATAATATATAGTGATCAAATCAGGACAGTTAACTCAAACATTTATTATTTATTTGTGTTGGGAATTCAATATCCTCCTTCTAGTTATTTGAAACTACATGTTATTAACTATAGTGACCCTACAGTGCTTGAGTACTAGAACTTACTCCTCCTATGCAGCTATAATTTTGTATCCTTTAACAAATCCTTCCCTTCCCTCTATCTTTTCAATTTCTGCCGTCTTCTGTTCTACTTTTTACTTCTATGAGATAAACTTTTTGTAGCTTCCACATATGAGTGAGATCATGCAGCATTTAACTTTCTGTTTCTAGCTTATTTCACTGAACATAATGTCCTCCAGTTCCATCCATGTTACAAGAAATAACAGGATTTTATTCTTTTTATGGCTGAGCAATATTCCATAGTGTGTATATACCGTATTATTTTATCCATTCATCTGTTGCTGAACACCTAGGTTGATTTCTCATCTTGGCTATTGTCAATAGTGCTGCAATATATATGGTAGCACAGATTGTCCCTTTCATATAATGATTTCCTTTTCTGTGGGCAAATGCCCAGTAGTAAGATTGCTGGATCATATGGCAATTATATTTGCAGGTTTTTGGTAAGCTTACATATTGTTATCCAGAATGGTTGCATTAGTTTGCATTCACACCAACAGTGTCTGAGTTCTCTTTCCTCTGCATCCTTGCCAGCATGTGTTAGTTTTTGTCTTTCTGATAATAGCCATCCTAACTGGTGTGAGATAATACTTAATTGTAATTTTGATTTGCATTTCCCTCATGATCAGTGATGCTGAACATTTTTTCATATTAGTCTTTTGTATGCCTTCTGTTTAGATAAATGTTCAGATTATTTGTCCATTTTTAAATTAAATTGTAGAATTTTTTGCTATTGAGATATTTATTTGCTGTATATTTTCCATATTAATCTCCTATCAGATGAGTACTTTTCAAATATTTCTCCCATTCTGTGGAATGCCTTTTCACTCTATTATTTACTTTTGTTCTTGTTTTTGCTGTTCAGGAAATATTTAATGTGATAGATTTCAATTTGTTTATTTTCTATTGATGTCTGAGCTTTTGAGGTCTTATTCATAAAATTTTTTCTCAATGTGTTCAAATATTTGCATATTTTCCTCTAATAATTTCATTTTTTCAGATCTTACATTTAGGTATTTGATTCATTTTGAGTTAATTTTTGTATGGATTAAGAGGTAGGGTTTAGTTTCATTCTTCTGTATATGGATGTTCATTCCCAGCACCATTTACTGACAAGACTGTCCTTTCCTCAATGAGTGTTCATGGCACCTTTGTCAAAAGTCACATGGCTATAAATATATGGATTTATTTCTATATCCTCGATTCTATTCCTTTGATCTGTGTGTCTGTTTTTATGCTAGTATTGTGTTATTTGGGTTACAATCGTTTTGTCATATATTTTGAGGTTTGATATTGTGATGCTTCCAGCTTTATTATTTTTGCTCAGGATTGTTTTGGCTATTTGGGGTCTTTTGTGGTTCCATAGAAGTTTTAGGATTTTTCTTCTCTTTCTGTGAAGAATATCATTGGTATTTTGACAGCAATTGCATCAAATATGTAGATTGCTTTGAGTAATATTTTTATTTTAACAATATTAATTCTTCTAATCCATGAGCACTGGGTATCTTTACTTTTTCACTTCCTTTTCATTTTTTTCATCAATACCTTGTAGTTTTCTCTGTAAAGGTCTTTTACCTCTTTGGTTGAATGTATTTATTTCTTTCTTTCTCTCTCTCTCTCTTTCTCTCTCTCTCTCTCTCTCTCTCTCTCTCTCTCTGTCTTTGTGTGTGTGTGTGTGTGTGTGTGTGTGTGTGTGTGTGTGTCTGTGTCTGTGTGCTGTAAATAGGATTGCTTTCTTGAATTTTTTCAGCCAGTTCATAGTTGTATAGAAATGCTACTAATTTTTGTATGTTAATTCTGTATCCTGAAACTATAGTAAATTCATTTATCCGTTCTAGATAAAAGAGTCTTAGGTTTTAAAATATAAAATCATATCATTTGCAAACAGGGACAGTTTAACTTACTCCTTTGCAATTTGGATGTCCTTTATTTCTTTCTGCTCCCTAATTGCTCCAGCTAGTACTTCTAGTACTGTGTTGAATAAGAGCGGTAAGAGTAGGAATTCTTGTTTTAATCCAGTTCTTAGATGAATAGTTGTACTTTCCTCAGTCAGTAACATGTAAGCTGTGGGTTGAACTAGGCTGACAGACTTTTACTGGAGCCAAGAGTAGTTAACGTTCATTGATCTCCTTTTTATATTTTTATTGACCTCTCAATCTACTACATAACGACATCTGCCCCCATATTTTATTGAAAATTCTTGCTCTAAGGTCACTAATGGCTACCTCACTGCAAAATTCAATCAGTGATCTTTTTTTAAATGTTGATTTATTTTTGTCCACATTTACTAATGCTTTCTATTGCATTTAATGTAGCAAATATTCTTCAAAATTCTCATTTCCTTATTTCCAGGGCAAGCTTATTTTTTTTTGTTTGTTTGTTTTTCAGTATCTCTGGCATCTCTAACCACTGTATCCTGGTTTCTCCATGTGCTCTACCCTTCCTGATCCAATCACACTGATCCAATGGCACACTAGTCTTCTTCTACATGTTTTCCTTGAGTAATCACATCCACTCTAATGACATTTATCCTCCTAGGTACTGAGGACTTCCATAATCTAGATCAGGTTCAGCAAACTATGGCTTGTAGGTTGGATTTCACTTGCTGCTTATTTTTGTAAATAAAGATTTATTAGGACAAGCCATGCTTATTCATTTATGGTGGTTTTCTTGCTACAAAAGCAGAGTTAAAGAAAATATTAATTATCTGGCACTATACAGAAAAAAAGTAAACATCTTATCTCCATCTTAAGGTGAAGTTTTCAGGCTAATACAAGTTACTTAAAGGAAATACACATTTTGATGTACTGGAAGTAGCTAAATCCAGATTTTCAAACCTGCTCTTCTTTCTCCACTCCTGTTTTCTCTTATTAGGTATCTTTACTTAGCAAAAACAGAAACCTGGGAGTCATTCTAGATTTTGCTCTTTCCTTCATCTCACAACACACTGATCACCAAACCTTGAACAATATCATTCATATTTGTCTTCTTTCCATATCTATGACCATAGTCATAATTGAGGATCTTAGCCAAACTTCTCATGGCTGTAGGCAAAGGCTTTTCATCAAAATAGGCTGTGTGTCACTTGTCATTTCTCCAAGTAAGGGATATGTTATTTATCTTACCCCCTCCCCCACCATAATCTAAGACTCGAGTGAACTAAGCCCCATCAAAATTGTTCTGTGAGGATACCCACAATGCTTTAATGATGCAGGACTTTTGTAACTCCCAATCATAGAGTGAGATATTAATTCTTACGAAGTTATCATCATGATATAGAAGTAAAAGCTCAGTGCCTGCACTGGTGAGTAGAACTTGATTGTGCTGGAACATAATTCCAGTGCAAATACAATACTATTAACACCTAAGTTAGGGATGCCAATTACCTGTTAGAGTCAGGAAAGCCTTTGCAGGGGATATGGCATCTAAAATAAGTCTTACAAGATAGAGAATTGTCAGTCCAGTAAATGTGGTGCACTCTAAGCAATCCAGTAGCCTTAGGAAGCCTAAAAAGAAAGGAAGACCTGTACATATTCAGAGAATGGCAAACATCCTGTAAGACTGACAGATAGGCTGGTTGGGATATTTGCAAAGAGGTAGGCTAGAAAGAAAATGTAAGTCTGGATATAAAGGTTTTGTTTTGTTTTGTTTTTGCCTTCATGCTTGAATGATTAGATTCATAATAAAAAGTAATGAGAAGGCTAATTTTCAAATAGGGTGATATACAGAATTGGCATTTATAAGAAGTATTTATAGTGACAGATTATGGAGTGACAGTACATCACACAGTGTGGAAAAAAACTTGTCACAAGCAAAACTAAGATCATTGCAATAATTTATTAAGGGAAGTTACTTGCCTAAATGAAGTCATTGTCCATGGGAGCAGGTAGAAGTAGCCAGGTTCAAGATATGGTTCTGTGATTAATCTACAAGATTTAGTTGAAAGGGGTGGCAGCTGCAGAAGAGGAAGGCGAGTAAGGGACAGAGTTGGCAAAACCAAGCAATAGTGCTATTAATTAAGAAATTAACCTTCCACAAAAAGAAGAAAATATTTTGGGAGCAAAAGAATGAGTTCGTTGGGGGATATGTTAAAACTTGAAATGCCAACACAATGGAGATAGCACATGAAAATGTCCAGGAGATAGTTGGAAATACTAGAGTGGATCTTATAGTAGAAATGAGAATAAGGAAACATAGGAAGACTGAGGAATATTATGGAATCATTTTGAGGACAAATTTATCCAACTACCAGTTTGCCCCTGTTCCTGAAATGCTAGCATTAAGTATTTATTTTTTTTAGAGAAACCACACACATTCTTAACAGATTCACTGTCCAAATGCTAAGCTGTTGTAAGAGTAATATATCAATTCACACTCATAGATTATCTTGGATTTTTTTACTGGCAGAGTTTAGATATTTAATGAAGGCTTTAAAAACACAGAATCTATGATGCAGAGTATGGTACATAAAGAAAAAAATAAGTCAGAAATATGAGGTCAGAAAAAATAAGTCAGAAATATCAGGCAAGATGAATATGGCAGCATACCAAAGAGAAAGGCTGGTCATGGTGGGGGCTGGAGGTAAGAGAGCAGATAAACTGGGAAGGTCAGAAAAAAGTGAAGAAGGAAAGTAAAGGAAGGCAAAGTCTACTCATGTCTCAGTTTGGACCAGTTACCTGAAAGTACCAAGAGTTCTATTTGTTTTTATCATAGCTCCTTTTTAAAATCCCTTAGAAAGACAGCTTGTGATACACTTGTGCTTCTAAACATTCAAAAATTAAAAGCGAACCTGTCCAGTCCTCTTAATTATTCTTTGAGTTTATAAGTAATATATTGAATAATGGGTTTTGAGGGAGAAAATGTTTTATGGTAGTTTTAAATAATCCGAAAGGCTCTCCAAACGTTGCCTATAATACACAATTCATTGCATTTTAGTTCCTTACAAATACTTTAAAATCCCATATATCCTAGCTATTTTTTCTTAATAACTTTTTCTAGATAAGCATTTTCCCTAAACCTTAAGAGATTAAGGAAAGTGTTGGATAGTAACACTTTCCTTGTATTGTAACACACTTGATTGTACCAGTCTGACATTTCCTAAATCATCAACTGATACTTGAACGCTCAAACTACAAGAAAACACTTCATGTGATTGTATCCATTTACAAATTGTGCATTATTGCCCACTGTGCCTTAAAATGTTTCCTTCATCGGCATATTTAGAAATACAATACTGATAGAAATAAGCATGAATTTGGCCCCTTTTTGAGATTGCCATATGGAGAGGGATGGGAATGGAGGGAGAAAATACCAAAAAAAGATCTTGTCTGGGAGAAAAGCAAACAAATAGTATTTAGATTAGATATTCAAATTTTTCAATTTGGTCACCTAATTGGTAAGTTGTTATGGCCCAATACTTTTCTAATTTCATTTCTGAAATTTATTTATCACTATAGATTTATTAAACCAAGTACTAACTCTTGGTTTATTGCATTAAAATTCATCTTTAAAAATCTGTGACAAAGTATATGTATTTGTGAATATACATATATTTGTATTGTATACACATACATATATAGGTGCATATGCATAAATTTGTATGTGTTTGGAATGTTAAGTCATCTGATGGCAATGAGGAAAAACACAGGTTATAATTTGAGATCAGAAACATAATTCGGATAATACTTAATAGTATTTTCCTTGTAAAGTATTACTTATGAGTATGCGTGTATATATATCTGTGTGTATATATATATATATATATATATATATATATACATACACACACACACACACACACATACATATATGTGTGTAAAATGCAACAGTGTATTATATATTTAAAGCTTTACAGTTTATTTTTTGGTGATAATGTTGACTTCAATGCATTCCTGAAAACTACAGTGCTTTATATATCATTAAGTTTATATGGTATTTTTATGCTGCCTTATTTTAGGAAAGCTAAGGATTACATTTTTTCAGATTCTAATATACTTTATTTGGAAGTTGAATTACAGTTAATGGCAGCATTTTTTTTTCTTTCTTAGTGATACATAATAGTGTGTCTAAAAGTTTTAGATTCAATAAAATTCTATATTAATGTATTTAATTTCTTTGAAAATAGAGAAAATAATGTGGACTCATAACAGTTAAAAGAACACCCCTGAGGACTTCTGCCAAGATGGCCAGATAGGAACAGCTCCGTAGAGCAGTTCCCAGCAAGAGCCATGCGGAAAGCAAATGACTTCTGCATTTCCAACCAAGGAACCAGGTTCATCTCAATGGGACTGGTTGGACAGTGGGTGTAGCCCAAGGAGGGCAAACTGAGGCAGGGTGGGGTGCTGCCTCACCCAGGAAGTGCAACAAGCCAGGGGACACCTCCTCCTACCCAACGGAGGCCATCAGCAGCCTGAAGATCAGGAGATTCCTGCCAGGCTGACAGGCACTGCAGGTATCCAGTGCAAATCTGGGCAGTCAATTCAGCTGGCACCATGGGTTTCCAGCACAAATCTGAGTGGCCATTTTGGCTGGCACCCAGAGTGCCTGTGAGACAGAGCCAACCCTACCCCTTAAAGAAAGGGTCTAAAGGTGGGGAGCCAGGTGATTTGGCTCAGTGGGTAAAACCCCCATGGAGACCAGCAAACTGAATCCCACTGGCTTGGGATTTTTGCAGCCAGCACAGCAGTTTGAACTCTACCTGGGACAATTGAGCTCAATGAGGGGAAGGGCATCCACCATTACCAAGGCAGTTCTAACCTTACCTGTGTAAACAAAAGCACAAGGAAGTTCACACAGCAGCTGGGCAAAGCCCACGGCAGCTCAGCAATGCCTCTGCTGGCAGACTGTGACTAGACTCCCTCCTTGCTGGGCGGGGCATCTCTGAAAAAAGACAGTGACCTGTCAGTGACTTAGAAGTAAATTCCCACCTTCCCAGGACAGAGCACCTGGGAAAAGGGGCAGTTGTGAGTTCTGCAGCAGCAGACTTAAGAGACCCTGCCCAGCAGCTCTGAATGGAGAAACGGAGCTCCCAGCACAGCACTTGAGCTCTGATAAGGGACAGATTCCCTCCTAAAGTGGCTCCCTGATCCCTGATATCCAAAAAGACACCTTATACAGGAGAGCTCTGGTTGATATCTGGCAGGTACCCTTCTGGGACGAAGCTACCAGAGGAAGGAGCAGACAGCAACACTTGATGTTCTGCAGCCCCTCTGGGCGATTCCCAGGTAAGCAGGATCTGGAGTGGACCTCCAGGAGTCCTGCAGAAGAGAGGCCAGACTGTTAGAATGAAAACTAAAAAACAGAATAAAATACCTTTAACATCAACAGAAAGGATGTTCACTCAGAGACCCCATTCGAAAGATATCAACTTCAAAGACCAAATGTATGTAAAACCACAAAGATGGGAAGAAAGTAGTGCAAAAAGGATGAAATCACCAAAAACCAGAACACCCCTCCTCCTCCAGGGATCACAATTCCTCACTAGCAAGGGAACAAAACAGGATGGAGAATGAGTTTGATGAATTGACAGAAGCAGGCTTCAGAAGATGGGTAACAACAAACTTCTCTGAGCTAAAGCAACGTGTGTTCTAACCCAATGCAAAGAAACTAAAAACCTTGAAAAAAGATTAGATTAAATGTTAACTAGAATAACCAGCTGAGAGGATAACATAAAGAACTTGTTGGAGCTGAAAACATAGCATGAGAACTTTGCAAAGCATACACAATTTTCAGGAGCTGAATCAATCAAGCCAAAGAAAGGATATCAGATTGAAGATCAGCTCAATGAAATAAAGGGAGAATGCAAAAATCAGAGAAAAAGAGTGAAAAGAAATGAACAAAGCCTCCAAGAACTATAGGACTGTGTGAAAAGACCTAATCTACTTTTGATTGGTGTATGTGAATATGATAGAAAGAATGAATCCAAGCTGGAAAACACTCTTTAGGTTATTATCCAGAAGAACTTCCCCAACCTAGCAAGGCAGGCCAACATTCAAATCCAGGAAATGGAGAGAACACCATAAAGATATTCCTCAAGAAGAGCAACCCCAAGGCACATAATCATCAGATTCACCAGGGTTGAAATGAAGGAAAAAATTCTAAGGGCAGCCAGAAAGAAAGGTCTGATTACCCACAAAGGGAAACCAATCAGACTCACAGCAGATCTCTCCTCAGAAATTCTACAAACCAGAAGAGAGTGGAGGCCAATATCCAGCATCCTTAAAGAAGAGAAGACTTCAATCCAGAATTTCATATCCAGCCAAACTAAGCTTCTTAAGTGAAGGAGAAATAAAATCCTTTACAAACAAACAATTGCTGAGAGATTTCATCACCACCAGACCTGCCTTACAAGAGCTCCTGAAGGACGCACTAAACATGGAAAGGAACAGCCAGTACCAGCCACTGCAAAAACGTACCAAATGGTAAAGACCATCGACACAATTAAGAAACTGTGTCAACTAATGAGTAAAGCAATCAGCTAGTATCAAAATAGCAGGATCAATTTCACACACAATAATATTAGCCTTAAATGTAAACAAAAGACACAGACTGGCAAATTGAATAAAAAGTCAAGACCCATTGGTGTGTTGTATTCAGGAGACCCATCTCACATGCAAAGACACACATAGACTCAAAATAAAGGGATAGAGGAAGGTTTACCAAGCAAATTGAGCGCAAAAAAAAAGCAGAGGTTGAAATCCTAGTATGTGATAAAACAGACTTTAAAACAACAAAGATCAAAAGAGACAAAGAAGGGCATTACATAATGGTAAAGAGATCAATGCAACAAGAAGAGATAACTACCCTAAATATATATGTGCCCAGTACAGGAGCACCCAGGTACATAGAGGAAGTTCTTAATAACCTAAAAAGAGACTTAGACTCTCACAGAATAACAGTGGAAGACTGTAACACTTCACTGTCAATATTAGACTGATCAATGGGACAGAAAATTAACAAGGAAATCCAGGACTTGAATGCAGATCTGGACTAAGTGGACCTTATAGCCATCTACAGAACTCTCCACCCCAAATCCACATAATATACATTCTTCTCAGCACCGCATCGCATTTACTCTAAAATTGATCACATAATTGGAAGTAAATCACTCCTCAGCAAATGGAGAAGAATGGAAATCATAACAACCAGTCTCTCAGAGCACAGTGCAATCAAATTAGAACTCAAGATTAAGAAACTCACTCAAAATCACACAACTACTTGGAAACTGAACAACCTGCGCTTGAACGACTACTGGACAAATAATGAAATGAAGGCAAAAGTAAAGATGTTCTTTGAAACCAAAGAGAAGGAAGACACAACATACCAGATTCTCTGGGACACATTTAAAGCAGCATCTAGAGGAAAATTTATAGCACCAAATGCCCACATGAGAAATGAGAAAAGATCTAAAATCAACACCCTATCATCACAATTAAAAGAACTAGAAGAGCAAGATCAAACACATTCAAAAGCTAGCAGAAGACAAGAAATAAATACGATTAGAGCAGAACTGAAGGAGATAGAGACACAAACACCCTTCCAAAATGTCAATAAATCCAGGACATGTTTTTTTGAAAAGATCAACAAAATAGACGACTAGCCAGACTAACACAAAAGAAAAGAAGAATCAAATAGATGCAATAAAAAAAATAATAAAGGGGATGTCACCACTGATTCCACAGAAATACAAACTACCATCAGGGATTACTACAAACAACTCTATGCTCATAAACCAGTAAATCTAGAAGAAATGGATAAATTTCTGAACACTTAGATACTCCCAAGACTAAATCATGAAGAAGTTGAATCCCTGAATAGGCCAATATCATGGTCTGAAGTTGAAGCAGCATTTAGTAGACTACCAACAAATAACAGTCCAGGTCCAGATGAGTTCACAGCCGAATTCTACCAGATATACAAACAGGAGCTGGTACCATTTCTCCTGAGACTATTCCAAAAAAATAAAAAAGAAGGAATACTCCCTAACTCATTTTATGAGACCAGCATCATCCTGGTATCAAAACCTGGCAGAGACACAACTAAAAAAGAAAATTTCAGGCCAATATCCATGATGAACGTAAATGCAAAAATCTTCAATAAAATACTGGCAAACCAAATATAACAGCATATCAAAAAGCTTACCCATCACGATCAAGTAGGCTTAATCCCAGGGATGCAAAGCTGGTTCAACATACACAAATCTATAAACATAATTCATCACATAAAGAGAACCAAAGACAAAAATCACATGATTATCTCAATAGATGAAGGCCTTCGACAAAATTCAACAGCCCTTTATGCTAAAAACTCTCAATAAACTAGGTATCAATGGAATGTATCTCAAAATAATAAAAGCTATTTACGACAAACCCACAGCCAATATAATACTGAATGGGCAAAAACCGGAAGCGTTCCCTTTGAAAACTGGCACTAGACAACGGTATCCTCTCTCACCATTCCCATTCAACAGAGTATTGAAAATTCTAGCCAGAGCAATCAGGCAAGAAAAAGAAATAAAGGGTATTCAATTTGGATAGGAGCAAGTCAAATTGTCTCTATTTGTATATGACATGATCTTATATTTATAAGACCCCATTGTCTCAGCCCAAAATCTCCTTAAGATGATAAGCAATTGCAGCAAAGTCTCAGGATACAAATCAATTTGCAAAAATCACAAGCATTTCTATACACCAATAACAGACAGACAGCCAAATCATGAGCAAACTCCCATTCATGATTGCTACAAAGAGAATAAAATACCTAGGACTACAACTAACAAAGGACATGAAGGACCTCTTCAAGAACTACAAACCACTGCTCAAAGAAACAAGAGAGGATACAAACAGATGGAAAAACATTCCATGCTCATGGTCATGAAGAATCAATATTGTAAAAATGGCCTACTGCCTAAAGTAATTTATAGATTCAGTGCTATCCCCACCAAGCTACCAGTGACCTTCTTCACAGAATTGGAAAAAAAACAACAAACAAACAAACAAACAAAACACCTTAAACTTCCTATGGAACCAAAAGAGAGCCGGCATACCCAAGACAATCCTAAGCAAAAAGAACAAAGCTGGAGGCATCACAATACCTGACTTCAAACTATATTACAAGGCTACAGTAATCAAAGCAGCATGGTACTGCTACCAAAACAGAGATATTGACCAAGGGAAAAGAACAGAGGCCTTGGAAGTAATGCCACACATCTACAACCATCTGATCTTTGACAAACTGGACAAAAAAAAAAAAAAAAAAGCAATGGGGAAAGGATTCCCTGTTTAATAAATGGCATTAGGAAAACTGGCTAGCCATGTGCTGAAAGCTGAAACTGGACCCCTTTCTTACACCTTATACAAAAATTAACTCCAGATGGATTAACTATTTAAACATAAAACCTAACACCATAAAAACTCTAGAAGAAAACCTAAGCAATACCATTCAGGACACAAGCATAGTCAAGGATTTCATGATGAAAACACAAAAAGCATTGGCAACAAAAGCCAAAATAGACAAATGGGATCTAATTAAACTCCAGAGCTTCTGTACAGCAAAAGAAACAATTGTTAGAGTGAATCAGCAACCAACAGAATGGGAAAAAATTTTTGCAAGCTACCCATCTGACAAAGGGCTACTGTCCAGAATCTACAAAGAACTAAAATAAATTTACAAGAAAAAAACAAACAATGCCATCAGAAAGTGGGCAAAGAATATGAACAGGAACAGTTCAAAAGAAGACATTTATGCAGCCAATAAACATGAAAATATGCTCATCATCACTGGTCATTAGAGAAATGCAACGACATTGAGATACCATCTCACACCAGTTAGAATGGCAGTCATTAAAAAATCTGTACACAACAGATGCTGGAGAGGATGTAGAGAAATGGGAATGCTTTTACACTGTTGGGGGGAGTGTAAATTAGTACAACCATTGTGGAAGACAGTGTAGTAATTCCTTAAAGATCTATAAATAGAAATACCATTTGATCCAGCAATCCCATTACTGAGTATATACCCAAAGGATTATAAATCAATCTGTTTTAAAGACATATGCACATTTATGTTCATTGTGGCACTGTTACAATATCAAAGACTTGGAAGCAACCCAAATGCCCATCAAGGATAGACTGCATAAAGAAAATGTGGCACACATATACCATGGAATACTATGCAGCCATAACAAAGGATGAGTTCGTGTCCTTTGTAGGGACATGGATGAATCTGGAAGCCATCATTCTCAGCAAACCAACAGAAGAACAGAAAACCAAACACCATGTTTTCTCACTCATAAATGAGTATGGAACAATAAGAACACACAGACACAGGGAGAGGAACATCACACACTGGGGTCTGTTGGGGGCTGTGGGGCTAGGAGAGGGATAGCAGTGAGTGGGGAGATTGGTGAGGGATAATATTAGGAGAAATACCTAATGTAGGTGACGGGGGGATGGAGGCAGCAAACCACCGTGGCATGTGTATACTTATGTAACAATCATGCAAGATATGCACATGTACCCCAGAACTTAAAGTATAATAAAAATAAATAAACAAACAAATAAATAAAAGAATGCCCCTCTTTTATTGTGGGTAAACAGAATTGTATTTTAGGCATTTATATTTTTCATTGCTGTTTGTGTAAACCTTGCAAAAACTGTACAAGGAACCCATTTCAAACAATTTTTCAGTGGCAATGGTTATTTTATATGATATAGGATAAAAATCTAGGGACAGGTCAGGTGAGTAATGTGTCATCTAAGGTCATCAATCCAGTCACCAGCAAAGCCGTTCAGCCAGTTCTGAGTCAATTCAAACTATCACACACTCACACATGATTTTTGTTTTTTCTCCTTCTTTCAGCTCTCTCGTGACACCATAAAGGCTTTACCAAGATTTTTCTTTGCTCCTTTGAGTTTTCTCTGCTTACACTGCCAGCAGTCACCATGATGAACGAACTGGATGACTACAGGTACTGGTCTAGTCTGGTTGGAAATAAGGATGTCATCTAATCCTATGCATACGTATTGTAGGCAAGTTTTAAAGGTTTTTGAGTAATTTTCATTTCTCTGTTCTTTGTGTTTTCCTAATCTATTACAATTTACTTTTTGTTACAACCTTTTGATCTCCTTTAGAGATTTGGGAATATACACTACATAAAAGAACTGCTAAGGAAGGCAACTCAAGAGAATATTTTAGGGACCAAGAAATTCATCTTCTGTGTTATCATCCACTGAAAAACGTGCAATGGGAAAACAACAAAAGAGGCAGTATCCTGTGTCTTCTATATATATATATA